>NC_044191.1:12634727-12824727 GCF_900880675.1 Sparus aurata
GAATAAGAGTGCTGATTGCTGTGATTGCTGCGCCGCCACACGCCAAGTGTAGTATTTCTCAAGAGATGTGGAGAATATCTTCTTTAGCGTTTTTGAATTAAGCTGCATTTTTTTTTTAATAACGGATATCTAAAAAACTTCAAACCACAATGAGGCATACAGTTTGACGAGTATTCAATTTAAAAGAACAGCATCAAAGGCCGGGCTTCTTCTTTAATAAGTAGCAAAATAAACTGATGCACAAACGGAGAAATTCTAACTACTCCATCTCAGTTGTTATCACACAGAACACAACATACTTTGTATTCAGAGCTTCACACAATCAGTCTCTGAGTCTGTTCATAATTCACGTGGAGTAGGGCACTAAACACACCATGAAAGTGGGTGCCAGAATGAGGAGGGTGCTCCCAGGGGGATTCCCATTCCTGCATTTGTACCTTATCCATACCTTTTCTCAGGTCCCATCTGTTTGCCTGCTCAAATCCCCCTGGCCTCTGCTAAACACAGAGCTGTGCACTCCTCCACGACTGGAGAGGGAGAAACGAATGGGCAATATTTGGTATTTAAATGTGGTCTCTGTGATGCATGGCATTGCTCTTATGAAGCTATATCCCCAGAGTAACATTTAGCTACTGCTGAGCAGGTTACACATGCGGCAGGGTGAGTTAGCGGCACCCACACACTGTAAGTTGAACAGACTGGAGAATGAATAGCAGAGGAAGTTGAGAGGGAATAAGTAATGCTTCACCAGCAGGCTCTAGTTGTTGTGTATATGAGTTACTTTGTAAGACAGATTTTTATCTGAGGATGCTCATTTCCTCATGACTCAGTTCGCTTTGTGAGGCAATTACCCTTCCAAAACCCCAAGCACCCGATCTCTTCAGCTTCAACACAACGCAACATACAGGCAAAAACACAGTGCTTCTGTCAGGTTGAACGACTGATTATAGATCTGTAAGGGAAGCCATGATGATTACTGTACACGTACACCTCAGGAGAGGGGCGTTCCCTGTGTTACGAGTGTGACACAGTCAAACCACCTCCCTGCGGTGCCTGACAGGTGCAGGGAGTTTGGGTTTTCTGGATCCTCAGCGGGGGCATTGGACAGGATATCACGCCCTCTGATCCCACACACTGTCCCCTGCCGACCGGGAAGACGCCTGCCTTTTGTCTCTAACCCACTGCTGACAAGTACCTCTTACTGCCATGTGGTCTCCTGGGGCAGCTGTCATGCTTTACAGAGCCCCCCATCACAAACTACATCGTATTAATACCTACAACTCGTTCTACACCCATTAATAACACGGGGAACTTGTTCCCAGAGGAGGTGTTCATAGCCAAGGCAGCCAAGATCAATTTAAACATGACAAATAAATTCAAAAAAGGGTTCATTATGTGACCAATTAGAGAAGCAGGGCTTATCTCAGTTGTCTTAGTTGTCTTAAAAGCTTGGCCATTTGGTTGGCCCTCAAGATATGTTAAATAAAAAAAAATGTGGCCTTTTGTGGTAGGCCTCTGATTATACTTGTAGATCATGAGCCAGGGCCAACACCAAGACCTGTGGCAGAGAAATAAAATCAATATGTGCATGTAAATGTTTGTAGGCACTCTGTCAAACCGAACAGAAAAGCTGTTTCTAATATTTGAATTAAATACAATTCCCAGAACATAGCGGGACTGATATGTATCACAGCCTTTCAGAGGAGCCATTCCTCTGGTGTCTTTCTCTTAGCTGATTCCCAGTGATGCATTTACTGTGGGCTGTTCCCACTTATTGGAGGCTAATGAGGAGAAGAAATGTGGTTTCTGCCCATCTCTTCATCTCCCTGCCTGCCCGCCTGTCTCGGCTGCTCAGGGTTGTCACGGTGCTCTGAGCTCCTGATGTGGCGTATTAGGCAGGACAATCGTTATTAAGCACATTTCAGGCTCAATTACCACTCAAATGCACAGCCATCAAGGCTCCACCACGGGCTCCCAACAGATGGTTGCAGGTGTCAGATGGACAGGTTTGGTGATGTCTTCGTCAGACGAGGTGCTGTAGTGTAAAAAGGATGATCGTATTTACAACAAAACAAGCTCATAGAAAACGCTGTGCTGTTATCACTGTTTTTCTTATTTTATTAACCTCATCATTCACTACGGTAACAGTTACAAGTAGGTGGTCTCCATATTAGTCATCTGTGCAGCCTGTCTGTCATGTGCTTGACCTGCTGAATCACTACACTCATCTGATGTGGAGATTGCTAGCTGCATTTTCTCTCACCGTGTATTTCTCTAGATGCTGCTATTTTCCAATTGACTAAAGATGCCTGTTCTGTACATCTGTATTTATCAATCCAAATCCAAACAATCTAAAGTAATTTGAATATATATATTTTTATATTGTTAACAATGCGTAACAACAAACTTTAAAAACAACTCTAATACAGTGAGGATCAAAAGTTTTTAGTTAATCAAAATCAATGTTCAGAGTTCTGTATGCTCATGTTTTTGAGGATGGTTTATATTCGAGAGATAAAGAATCAGCAATCATTCACCAAATGATGTCTGACATTTTATGTCAACAGCAGTGAACAAAAAGAGACAGTGAAAAAGGACTTTTGATAGCCTGATATTTCAAAAATGAAGAATAATTCCTCTTTGTCATTTTTGGAACGAGGACAAAATAGTGCACTGTCTTTTTTATCTTTGATAGATTAATAGGGAGTGGTATTATTTCCAAAAACAGAGAATAGTTTAGAAGACTAGGTTTGGAAGTCGTACACTTTACAGCCTGCCAAAGTAATCAGTGAGTCACTGGTACTGATAAACTTAAAGGTTACAGCGCATTTCTGCCATGGGAACATAACATTTTTGGCATACCTTCAGTTTTACCAACAATAAGGCACAGTCTTATTGCTTTTAATAAAGACACAGTATGTAATTGCTGCTGCGAGGGTTCTCTCTTGCTCTAGCATGCTCCATCGCGGTAACAGTGAGCAACAAACAACAGCGACGAACAAACAAACTAAACATGAGAGTGGCTGGTTAGCTAGTTCACCAACTTCCTTCCTCACTCTGTGATATAGCATGTGGTGTTACCCATGTTTTCCCAGACATTATAGCAACGAGAGTGGGTAAAGTACCCGGGATGAAATACAGATTTTGTCTGGGTTTGAACATTGTTGGAAACATTTGGGATAATGTAAGTCAGCCCTGACATTAAGCTAAAATGTTAGCAGTTAACGTCTTTGCAAACCACAGATTCATTCATATTTGTATGTGTCATGGGCTGCCTACTGTATTGACATTTCCACAAAAGGTGCGATATGGCATTGACATTACATGTTATTAGCAGACTTGTCACTAGGTGGATGGTGGTGGAGTTCCAGACAACAAGGCTGGCAAGCTGGTGACCACAGTGCCAGTCTGTGTTTAGACATTTGTAAGGTTTTAAACCACTGGATATTTTTGCTGAGGTACCAGAGCATTCCAACCTTTTTTTCAATCATGAAACAACTGGATATTTCTAAGGAGACCTCAATTTCCAGCCATGGTTGTGGTGATCAAATGGATATGTTTGTTGGGAAGTCGAGCCATCTGCATCCTGGTTTTTTGGCGATCAAAACAATAATTTTAAGCCTAAAGCATAATGTTTCCTAACCCTAACCAATTGTTTTTGTGCCTATTCCTAACCAGGGCATAAGAATAGCGCTGTGACAAGAGAACATTGAAAATGGAGCCTACCAAAAATGTGAAGTCACAACATTGCAGATCATACATGGTTTGGCAGAAATGTACTTTGACAACCGTTTCTCCAACAATTGGGTTTTGTGAGAATGCAGTAATAGATCAAGCTGTTTTTAGATTTTTTGATGCAGAAATGTTACACGTTGTGCATCGTACATCTTCATTTTTCCGTTTTTAAATGATTGTCGGTCACAAAGCATTATCTCTGTACTTGAGCTTCACTTCAGAGAGCACTGTCAGTTGAAGGTAAAAAGTCCAGCCAAGGCTTTCTGTGTTGTGTGGTTCAGAAAAGAGACGTTACATAGCCCTCAGATAGTGACTCACGCTCTGCTTTACAGACAGCCAAATTATATAAAGATAATCACGTTCAAAGATAAGCCAGTTGCAGTTTCCCCCAGTGCATGCAATGTTACTTAGTCACTTTAGCCTGTCAGGGAGAATTACCCATGGTAGAAGTGGAAATCTAAATCTATAACTCCGGGCAGAATTTAAAACCTCTCCACTGAGAGGAAAGAGCCGTCTTGTCTATCAGCATTTGACTTGAGGGACTAGAGCAAAAGGTGATTTGTGATTTAGATTTGATATACCTCACCATAAGATCATGTTAACTTTCATCTTTGAAAAAAATTAAATAAGTCACAATCTTAATTCCATCATAACCCAAACACAAGCACAAACACAAACATGTATCTGATGATGTCTCTATTTTGTATTTGTTTAGTTTGATTTCATTTTCAATAATCTCAGCATGGTGTAAAGTGGCTTCACAAGCCTCCACGGGGATGCAAAACATCTAATAAAATCAAATATTTAATTTATACGCATTCATTCCAAGACACTTTCTTGTGATGCGGCAAATGTGAAAATAACTCAGAGAGCTGCATGGTTTGGATGATTATGATAATGCTGATCTGTTAATGTCATTTTGACTCTGAGGCTGAGAGAGCTATCATAGTAAGTAACAGTCATCCCGGCAAATCAAATCAAGCGCTTTGGTTTGTCTCCAAAACAACCTAGAGATATAACAGCGACGATCTTTGAACTGTAAATCACATTTGAAAGCTGTGCGCGTCTCCAATTTGCAGTGTTTCAGCTACTTATCAGAATATCTCCCGTGTGAAAGTGAGTGCATTGGAGAAGCTACAGTTAGCCTATTTAACCACCCACCTGGGCCCATACCACCCACCTCAGCATCTGAGTCACACTCTGCCTTCTCTTTCAGATGGGCTGAGCAGGAGAATTAACAGCGCAGTACAGGACAGCTCAGCTCAGCGTACGTGTGTGGGTGGAACAGCCTTATGGCTTCAGTCATTCAACCAACTATGAGGGCATCAAAGAGACACAAGCAGAGAGAGGGAGAGAGGGAGAGAGAGAGAGAGAGAGAGAGAGAGAGAAACAACAACTCAAAACGAGATGTCAAACAAAGAATATGAGAATATGAGGGGGAGGTGAGGATCCATAGACAGAAAGTGAAATAAAAAAGCCAAGAAGGAGCAGGACAGACAGGCCAGACACCAGAGGAGCGAGCATATAGAGAGGAGAATGCACAGCAAACAAAAGAAACATGACAAACATCCTCTTCTCTGCGTCCACAGCCTGACACGCAGGCAGCCACTGTTGAGAGCGGTAATATTACCTCCACCACAACTCAACTCATATGCCCAAGAAGTTCCTTCGGCAGGATTGTTGGCATGAGCGCCGAAGCTTTTGTTCTGCCAAATAACATTAGGAGGTGGGCAGGCAGAAGAGACAGGGCCCGCTTCAGAGATGGCACAGATGCCGGCAAAGAATGTGTGAGACCAGTTATACACGAGGAAGAGAATTGTACAGACGTGACAGAAGTGACAGTTAAGCTTCCCGTGGTGGACACTGATGCCACTGAAATTTTGTCTCTTGTGCATAATTTAGAGATTTACAGTATGTCAGCAAAGTTCCAAGTCAGGAGCCTGATTTGGGAATATTTAATACTTGAACGGCAATTAATTCATCATCTACTCACCGTGGATGGCACGAGGAAGGGGTGATTTAAACTAAGACACGAGCCGTTGTGATCAAGCACTTCCCTGCTATGCTATACTTCAAGAGTGTATGGCAGAAGACTGAATGCAGACACAAACACGTTCCCTCTCCACCCCCATTCTGCCTGCATATTTGCCTAAAAAAAAATGCATCATTTTTGAATACATCAACTCCTTTCTCCTTTGGCTATAACAGCCACATCTCTAAAGAGCCATCCGCCACTAAGCTCCTCCGCACATTGAGCCTCTCAATTCTCAAAACTGATCCTATCTCACTTTAAGTCAGGCCTTGACTAACTGTCAGCAGAAGCAGTCTCTTGCTCTTTTGCGTATTATGTATCCTTGTATTGTTTGTTTCATTTCCAATGTCCTCCAGCACTAAACTGATGATAAATCTTTTCAGCTAACTGTGAGACCAGTACTTCTCGATAGCTCCCCTTGATCCCATCAAGAAATCTTTGTTTTTAACTGCTGACGCTATAATGCTTCTGTCTGAGCAAAAAGCGGATGATTCCTAAGCCATGGAGAGAATGCATGTTGTTCCATCCCCATGACTGGGTGAGCGTTGTGTGCTAATGTGATTAGTGAGACATTAACGCCTCCATGCTCAACCAGGCAGACGCAGTAGCAGGCTTGGTATAGAACAACTGTCTCTCTCTTATGCTCTCTTTCTCTTATTCTCACTGGAGGCTGATACCCACCCTGTGGTTGTTTAAATTGTGAGTTTTCTCTTCTCCATTTTTGTAGAAGAATGGGTAAACTAACATGAAAGGAGTTGTAATCATGTAAATATTTATATGAGTCAAAACAATGAGGAAGATTAAATGTCCATCTGGACATCATGTATACTAGTGAAGTCTAAAAGGAACTACATGCAGATTTACCAGCTGTGAGCATCGACTGGTAATGTTTTCACCTTGTGAGTCTGTGTGTGTGTGTGTGTGTGTGTCATCGTGGCAAAATGTCTTTCAGGAGATGCTTATTGTAGTGGAAACTACCACAGACATTGTTTTCAGTGTTTTTCCAGGTGGTTATACGTCTGTCTGTAGACGGATTTTTGTCTGTTCATTAGCGTCACAATCTTTCAAAATGCGTCACAGGTGTGTAGTTGAGATCAATATGAAGGCTTGCTCTGATGAGTATTAAACACTAATGTCATCATGTAGTAATTACTACTGAGCTCTCATGGGTTGGAAGGTGAACATGTTGATGGACATCGTGGCTGGTTTGACGGTACATTCAGCAGATTTCTGCAATCACTTTGTTGTTTACTTGTTCATTATTTTAATGTGTGCATTACTCTAATGCAGACAGTTCACCTCCATACAAATACAGTGCACTTTTATATAAATACAGTACAGCAACTATAGTCCGAAAGAAAAAAAAAAAGAGAACCCCAAGTACTTCAACACATGGTGTTTTCCTGACCTTGAAATGTACTTTAACTCTGCTTTGGTACTTTAGTACCAGTGGGAATTGCACAGACAGTAAGTGAAATGTAATGTGATGGGATTTTTATGCAGATGAGACAGCCAATGCCACCTCTGCATTGTTTATATCAAATTAAATGAGCATGACAAAAGCAATATTAATTCTTACTAGTGTTGTAAGTACTAGTGTACTTTGTGTTGCTGTATATATAAGCTTTCAGGCTTGTCACTTAAAGTTGTTGAATGACTTAAGTTACTGAACCAGTGAAATATGTCCTCTTCACTAGGGATTTTTTCCCACTAATAAACGTCAATGGATAGCTTTGTATCCAGCAGTGTTTTTTCATGTGCTTTTTTTAATGTCACATTTTAAAAGGTTTTTTGCCTTTTTCGAAAAAAAAAGATTCTGCACTTTAAAGAGGATGGAATCACCTTTTCAGAGTAAGCTGTTATGTAGTGAACATTCAGCTTACATCAGCAATCAGCCATTTCAGCTCCGACAGAAGACAAAAAAGATTTTCTTTCCACTGTCAACATCTTCTCAAATTTTCCCCTAAAGGACAAAACATTACTTGATCCTCTTCTTCTTTGAGATTCATTTGCGGTTGAGAAACAACTGGTTTCGTTTACAGTTTGCAACCTTTTAGTTCTTTCACTCTGTTTAGCCATGTATATTGCAAACTTCTTGCAAACCCACACTTTGCTTAGTCTGGTTATTCGCTCGAAACCAGCCTATCAAAAATGCTCTTCACTTGCTTTCTTATTGTTCTCTTTGCTGCGTCATTTCATCTGTTCACTTTCAAAATCGTTTGACAATTAGCTGCGAGCATTGATGGAGAGAAAAATGAAATCATGGAATATATGTACTGCTCGTCATATTTCATTTTATCACATACCGATAGTTCCTGGACCGTCAGCAATTATGTCCTGTGGTGCTGCAGCCGTGACAAACAAGTTTCCATTAGGGTGGCGGATATTGCGTTACGGTTCTTGTGATCAAAATGTGTTAGTAGCAACAAGGGAGGAAAATAAATGTCAACACCTTTGTCCAACTCAAACACAATTTGTATACCTCTACCAACATCATTTATTTCTAATGCGAATGTATTGTCCTGTAGTCATGAATGTTCTTCCGCTAATAAGCCCCAGGCGGAGTAGAGAAGCAAATGTAATGTACAGTGCAGGTAATATGTCACTTTCCAATCGAATGAGGGGAAATAAGAAGGTGATGAGTATGTTTACACATTACTCAATGCGAACACATGACCTTTCTCCAGTGTCTATGTGTTCACGCCTACTCAGGGCTCTCTCTTATGCGTCTGAGTGCTGCTTCAACCTAGCAACACTTGGCAACACCCAAGGGCAAAGTGCTTGGCCCAAAATGTATTGATGAATTAACTTTTGGAGTTCTAAATTTAATTCAAAAGACGTTATTTTGTTGACTGCTTATATCTGCAAAGTGGCACTAACAGGGGCATGTTACATGAGACTGCACTTATTGCTCTAACTGTACAGTAAGTAAGACAAAGCACTGTAGTGAAGGGAATGCAGAGTGATGACTGTGCTGGAATAAAGTAGATCCATCTTGGATCCCACTTCCTCAGAAGAACACTCTTGGCTTTCACTTCACTCCTCTGAGGACTGTATACTCACAGCCCCCTATCCTCCCACCCATCCACCTTCCTGCCTTCCTTTTTTCCTTCTCACTCCTTTCCCCTCTCTTCCTTTTCCATCCCCCTAAACCCCCCCAGCTATTGTAGCTACCCAAATCCTCTTCATCACACAGCACAAAGAAACAGATAAAGCAAGTGGAGAGAGGAGCTGGTTGGCCAACACACTGAAGGAGGTGCAGATTGAGAAGAAACGGGAAGGAGGTCTACAGGGGCTGGAGGGGGGGTAGTGAAGAGCCAGAGTGAAGAAGAAAAAAAAATATTAACAGGAGTGGTAAAGGTAGAGAGTGAGTCTTAATATGCAGACTCAGAGGGTCACTGTGTAGGCAGCAGTGTGTTGTTTGTTTTATCAGTGCCCCACTGGCGCTATGGGATGGGGTTTGAGTGAAGGCCAGTGGCCACAGCTTGCCATGGAGGGTCCAGTGATGAATGTTCGGAGGCAATCTAGGACACTGCAGCAGAAACACCATCAATTCAGTAGCCGTATCACAGCACGACTGGGAGGAACTGTACTGTGGAATGTGTCTTTGTATATGTGCGCAAATGTGTGTACCTAGAAATTCCATTGTGTTTAACAAAGTTTGTGTGTGTGTGTTTTAAAACTCAAAGGGGGGGGAAGGGGTTAAAGGATTACAGCTGTCTCTTGGCTGTGGGAAGTAGCTGAGCAATGCTTCCCATTGGTCATTCCCATGAACCCTTGCTCTTTAAGGGGCACGGAGGGAGGCAGCAGTGAGGACAGGGGAGTGTATCACCACTGGCTGGACCATACACAGCCAAACTGCCAGCCCAAGCTTAAAAAAAAAAAAAAAAAAAAAAGTGGGTGTTTTTGAGACATAAATTACTTATGGCATTGATTGTGTCATACATTTTTATGCAAACACAGACCAAAACTTTCCGAAAACACACACAAAAAAGGCTTGAATATACTCTGAATATATTTATCCCACTTTTCTCCAACTATGGTTTATCCTTGGCCTGAGCCCAAGACTCAACTCCAGCCCTCATCCACGCTACAACGCCAACCCCTTATCAACAGGTTTTTCTGGATGTGAGTTCTGCCAGGCTCTCTCTCTGCGGAGGGCACGATTAGGACGAGAGGGGTGGGCATTCCGTCTCAAACACCAGCCAGAAAAGAGACCCACACGGTGATAAGGGCAAAGAATCCAAAGCACGTCATGGATTTTACAGGCCTGTCATGGTTTTACTCCCATCCCCTGCAGCAGAGCGCATTTACTGTGAAGGAAACAGCACAAAATAATCATGTTGCCTTCGCCCTAACTGTATCAAAATGTTGTGTGGGGAGCTTCAAGACACAGCTAAACTTCTCAGTCCCTCACTGTCACAGAGATAGAATGGATGACTGCACAGAGCTTTTCCTGAAGGAGAAATATCTTGGCTGTATGTTTCTCTTGCTGGCACTTGCTCGCTGGATGTCTCAGTTAAAGAGTATAGCCCGTGGAAAATGTTTCTGTAATTTATTTGATCACATTAAAATTGGGAACAGATTTGTTTGCTGTGACAATGTTTGTTGAGTTAGGGGCAGCCAGACTGTCTCCCACAGTGGCCTGTTGGATGTGTGTGAAGCTACAGACGAGATGTCTGTAGGCCTATACAAACACCATACTTTACCTTACCCAGCACTGTCAAGGAATCTGTTCGTATGGGCTTAGGAAAACATCTCATACGCGGAATTTTCCTACCTCAGCATTAACTATTACATGTTACAACCTAGAATCCAATTATGATTATTAGTGCTTTTTTTGATGCATAGAGCAATCATGACCACAAAATGTCCCATTTCCCCTGAAGCCTCGCAAAATATTCCACTGTTTTGAATACATGGTTAATGGGATGATCAAAGGGCTCTTTGAGCGGTGAGTGAAAAAAAAAATCTCCCTATCACCTCACAAGTGGTTGACCAGCTCAGGCCCCAGATCTTCAAATACTGTACGCGTCCCGCGTCTGGACAACTGATGCATTTGTCAGCGACAGAGAAAAAAGCGGTGGCATAAATTCATTATTGCCGCTGCCAGGTAGAATGAATGGTAGCCTCTCACTGAGCGTGTTATTTCTTGGTGTTTTTGCATTCACACCCAGCCTTACCACTTCAAAGGCCACTTGAAACCCGTGACACATTGTCTGCTGTCCAAAGAACACAGAGGACTCAAATGAGCTAACGTTCTCACATTCCTGCACATAAAGGTCATTAACAAACTGAAGATAAAGAAACTCACGACGACGCACACGCCAGCACACAGTGTTGATTAAAAAGGGCGATCGGTAGGTGGGCGTGGCAGACTTTGATATAAAAAAGTATTGTGTAGCTGGTCAATGTGAAAGTGAATAATGATAGATCAGATTTATTCGTTTTTGTTTTTTTATTTAAAAAGTCACACTCAAGACTGCGGGCCTCATTTAGCTAAATGAACTGATGTGTAAATGAGTTTATTTCAGAAAGAGGCCTTGGTGGCTTTGATTCAGTGATTTCAAAGGCACAGAGCATAATTACTGCACAGACATTCACCCTGTTGTGCTCGGCCAAATGCCATCTCAGGATTATTAGGGCTTAAACACTTTGCAGTGATTCAACATCAGACTGAAACTCTGACCGCTAACAACTCAAATATGTTACAGGTTTTAGATATTATCAAAATAAGGCCCCCTCCAGGCAAACATACGTTTTTCTTCTTGTGTGTGAGTTCGACGCTAGAAGGCTGTTTTCACAGTCATTGCACATTCAGTGTGTATTTGCTCTGTGCATTTGTGACATTACAAATAGTTTGGAAGCAAATCCTGGTCTAATATTAAGCATTCACAAGAGTGCGTATTATATTTATAATCTGGATTTTTAAATGAGGGAGATGGAGTAGGTGCCATATTAAGGATTTTAATGTGATAATTATATCTTTTGTGGTATTTTTTTTCCTGCAAAACCCATGTCAGACACACTTGAACATCTATTTCACTGAAGTCTACAGTAGTCCGAACAATGCTTTCAGTTTTCTTTTCCTTTCTTCTTAAAACAGATTTAACCATCAAACATCTTGGTGAACAAATAGGCATGGTGAACCACACTGAGAAGTTTAACATTTCACTGAAAGACATTCTCTCTCATCATGTGTGGTGAGATAGCCAAAACAACTTTGGAGGTGGGAAGGTGGAGAAAAAGGTCTCTGCACATGTAAACTATTGGGTGGGCAGGAGGAAAGTCTTGAATAGATGTCTATTGAAGATCTGGGTCAGAGACCATGGACCTCAGTGTCACTGCCAGTCTCATGCCGACGCCAGAGGAATATTATGGCTCTGGCGGAAATTAATTGTGGGCACAGAGGGTTCCTCTTGTAGCGCAAGACAACACTGGTGTCAGAGAGGGAATAAGGGCTGCTGCCTCCGGGCAAGGGCCCATGCCAAGTAAACATCAGGCATAACCCGCCAAAGGAATATTTTGTAAGATGTCTTTGAGGCCTCACCTAGAGGTTCTTTGATTCTTATTCAAAAAGGAAAATAAAGACTTTTTGATAGTTTCGGAGTCGGAGCAGCAGAGACAAGAATTGGACCTGACAGGAAAAACACTCATAAAAATGAATGAGGCCCTGAAAGGCTTTGAAATGAGGCCTCTTTACATTGAACTGTGGATTATGAAATGGAAAAAACCTAAACTGAATTCAGTATTACAGCGACTCGCTAGTGAAGAAAGCCAGAGACACAGGCATTACTTATTACAATTACACTTAACCGTAATCTTTGTTACAGTAGGACTGTTGTTCTAGTGCTTTTACCTTTGTCCAGACAGAGCAACAGTGAACATCCCTACCTGCTGATAAGGGGATAACAGGGACTCTCTGATAGTATAAAGCAAGGTCTCTGGGTGGTAGAGTGGCCTAAGGGCCTGTGTAGAGAAGCTACTTCACACTGACCACCACAGTAATGGCTTAGAAGAGCAGATATCATTATCATTATCTGTCATTGGTGATACAAGTGTCAGTCGCTAAAGAAGACCATATTTGGACATAGACATTGGTCAGTATTTGGCCTAAATATATATGGAAGTCAGGCTCACTATGATAATGCCTGATGCAAATAAAAAAAATAGCTATTCAAACAGCACCTTTCAAAAAAGCTACTCAAATAATAGAAATATGATCAGATCTCTGGAAGCTCCAGAATGGTGGAAGGATATGAAATCTAGTCTGATAATTTCAATTATCAAGAGCAACGCTGCTTATATTACGCCATATGCGTGTGTGATTGTTCTTGACATACGATATCCGGGATTGTCACCCTTGTGTCTCACCTTCAGTCAGGCCACTGGGAGAGAGCACAGAGAGGTGCAAAACTGTCACCTTTTTTCTTAAGCGGGGCCATTGTGTTGACTGAATGGTATACTAACTGGATCTAAGGGATCTGTAGTGCATTTGGCTCTGATCATCCTTAGGATTTAGTCTTAGTGCTGATGTCATGCGTTCCTGAAGCGAGAGGAAGTAACATAAAGTAGGATCTAATACTGATAAAGGAGCAGGCTTAGCCTCTTGACTTGAAATCCACTTGACCGTCTCCAGGCTAAAAAATGATAGAAACGTTATACTGTTGTTGGATAGAGGACAGTAGAAGGGCAAGAGAGGGATCCAGAGATGAGGAATTACAATTTCTGTTCTCTTGTTGTGCACACAAATTAAAGCATGTGTCTGAGATGCAAATAAAATAAAATATAATAAAGAGTTATGGTAGACTACTTATTTTTCTTGGAAGATTCAATCTGAAAATACTTGTGTGGAACTTCAGCGGGATTTGAGCTTGAGTCTTACTTGGCTCTGTCTTTTATTCTGGGCAGATGATGGTTAGGCAGATTCAACCTCCATTTGAATCTGCCATCGTCTTTATCCTTTATTCTGACGGGGTAAATGCTGGAGAGCTTTTGGAAAACACTGCAAACAATTTTAAGTTCCCACAAACAGTCAACAACTGGCTGATAATTCAAACTTTTACAGTGCCGGTTTGCTGCTGCTCCTCTTACCCCCAAAATGAGTGTAATTTCACACATCCTCAGCATTACTGCTCCTCTGAGCCACACCTGCACTACTTACAGACCGGTGGTGCTGATTAAAAAAACAACTGACATCAGCAGTGAAAAAATGAACAAACGCCTCATGTCACACTTCCAACCCCGGGGTGAAAGAGTGCAAATGAACGAGTGATCGGTTAGCTCACTATCCAATCATCTGTGTAATTTAACTTCCCTTGCCTGCGCTCACCTGTGTCAGCAGCAGAGGGGTTTTTCTTTTTTTTCAAAATGTCAGGCAGTGATTGTTCTTACCGACTACCCTTTCTCTTACACTGCCTCATTTTTCGTACCCCCTCCCTCCCCTTTCTCTGTTCCTCCATTACCCTTTTTATGCTGCGACACCCTATGTGACAGATTATACACTGTAAGCCCCGCTGGTGCTTTTGACACTTAATAAAACATATCAGTTAAACCAATTATAGTAAGCTAGGTGAAGAAGGAGCAGAGTTTCTTTTTAATTGTCATTTCAACAATTTATTCAATTTTTTTTGTTCAAGTCCTCAAACCCTAACTTGGGCATGTGGTAAGATGCTATGCACTAGTTATAGATAGTAGAAATAAAAGCAGTAGAGCCATGGGACACTTTGGTCTTCTCCAACTTCAGCTCAACCTTATAGGTCAATTGACAGCTCAGCTCATCTCTTTCCCTAAAAGTGTCCATAACATGCAGCTTCAGCTCGGGTTGAAAGTCCGCAGAGACAAACACTGTGAGTAATTCACAAAACAGAACATCGCTATCGGACGATTCTGCTAAAACTCGGGTGATTTTAATGTCTACTACTGAGGTGTTTTGATTGCTCTGACTCATAAAGTATCTCCACGTGGAAACTTAAGCATAAGTAGAGGAGTGGTTAAGGTCAGACAAACAAAACTATGTGGCTAAGGTTGGTGAAAGATCATGGTAAAATGTCAGAGGAATCTAAACGTGACCAGCGTGACCTTCACAACCTTTCTTTCTTCTGCGCTGGGTGAAAATCTCCCGCATTAGCAGGGAAAGCTCGCAGTGAACATAAGTACCATCGTGCGGCAATGAAATAGCTGCGAACAGAATCAGAACAAATAGATCAAGAGAGAATATTAAAATGATTTGAAATATCCCTACATTCAAATCACTGTGTAACATGCCAGTTCATTCATTCAGCAGTAACTTCTAATGTTTAATTCTCTGATAACAATTACCTTTTTCTTTTTCTTCAACGACAGAAGTTAATCAAAAATAAGTGTGACAAATAGTCAATACCTACATGTATCCTGATAGATTTATGTATTCTTGGCGCAGTATCAGATCACTTCCTCAGTTCCTGGGTCTCATGAGACAGCACAGTCACAAAAACTCAACATCTTTCTGAAGTTGATGTTGAAAGAACTATATCACTTCTAGTACATCTCCACTGAGCTTGCCGTTTAATACTTGTCATGTGTTATGCAAGAAAACAGAGCGAATCCCGCTGAACTTTATCAGAAGCTGATTTGTTCGGTTAGAAGAGCAGAAATGTGTGGCAGATCTAGCGTATGGGTTCCGTGTCAATGGCTGTGTTGACGGTGAACTTGCTAACAATAAAACACCTCTCGTGGTAGACGACAAAACCCGTTTCCATGGTTACCATCAGGCTCAATGTAGCTGCCTTCCATGCCAACGAGGACGTACACAGGTGGCATTCTGTTCTGAACTATTTACCCCAAACTTTCTAAATACTTAATGATGTCAAGACTTAAATGTCTTAGTCTAGCTGATAATTCTGCTGTAAATGCAGCAACACCAACACATCGTGTACAGTTCTGAAATCCTTTCAATTTTTTTACATGTAATTCACTGCAATGAACACATCGTTTTGAATTATCTCTATGACATAATGTCCCTTTAAACACCACTGGCAAACAGTAATGAGTCACCTAATCATTGCCTCATTGTTTGACAGTATAAACTAAATGGCTTCAGTTAATGAGTAAATTACTCAATGGGCAATCACTAGATGTCGGTGATTTGTTTCATTAATGCAGCATGTTTTTACTCATACCCTGAACGCTGTTACGATAGGCCTTTGAACATTTTTTAAAGAGGACATAATGTTGCAGAATTCTGTGCCAGCATTGAGATATAGCCTCAAAAACATTTTCTGGGTTGGATCTAGATCAGGGGTGGGCAAGATTTCTTTCCAGAGGGCCATACAGACTCACAAAATGTAAGCGAAGTGCCACGAATTGGGCAACTGGCTCTGAACATTAAACGCATATTGCTGAATTATGTTAAACTAATTTTCAGTACCAAATGCGGAACAGACCTGCAACACCGAATGAGGAAAAGTTCAGGCTATTATTAACTTTTTATGAAGAAATGTGGTGTCATGAAGCCCCTCTACCTGAAGCGTTTTTTCGGGCGGAAAAGCGCGTCTTGTCCCTATGACAACAATATCTTGACAACCACTGCTGTATGACCACAACAGCCCCTTTGTGGTTTACTATCCATTATTTTTTTTCTTTTGATATCAGGACATCAGAGCAAGGAGGATGTGGGTACATAATATAATTCATAGGAGACAAAAATGTGTGAATATTATCGGAAAAACAAAAAGAGTGACATTTACGTCACCAGCGCGTTTCTGAAAAGTCAAAAGACTTTCAACGCTTAGAGCTCGGAGCGGCAGCAAAAAGGACGAAGTATGTCGTACTGTTACTAAGTTTCTTTTGTTTGGCAGTTAACTGCACAGGTCCCTCACTCAACTTAATACAGAGAAATGTCCCATAAAGCAACGTTACGTGACCAAACAAAAGAAACGTAGTAACAGTACGACATACTTTGTCCTTGGACCCTCGACTTGAGCTTGGAAAAAGTGAGGAAAAAAAGATGGAAGAAACCTCAGGAAGAGCCACAAAGGAGGGATCCCTCTCCCCGGACGGACAGACGTGCAATAGATGCTGCATGTACAGAAAAGAACAACAAAATCACAGTGTACAAATTGCATTGACAGACTTTCTGATACAAATTATAATATATGTGAAGTGTGTGGATCCAGGAGTCGGCTGGAAAGGCCGAGGCATCGCCAAGCGGTGCCCGAGCCACACAACCTCCTCTCATTGTGGTGACCTGGAAGAGGGCAGGCCACGCAAGTTAATAAGCAGTAAAACGGAGATCAGAGTGAAGAGGCATCGCATTTTACAGAAATACAGACCAAAGGAGATAGTAAAACAGAGGAGAGCAATGATCCAGTGGAGCCCAGGGCATGACGATCCATAAACATCAATATGTGAGAGGTAGATGGTCGCAGAGGCCCGTGGTCCATCAGAAGGGAGCCTGAATGAAAAGAGAGGAGGTGGAGGAGAACAGGGAGGAGGAGGAGGAGGAGGAGGAAGATGCTACCGAGAGTGAGAGTGACACAGCTTGCAGCTTGTGGGGACAGAAAACAAAAACAAAAGTTCAAGAAATGCGGTGTTAATCAGAATAATCTGATTATTTTCGTCGGCAGGACAATGTTAATTCTGATACTATAGACAACTCATTGAGACTGAGGCCAACCCACTGAAGAAGCTAGCAATCCAAGTCTAGGGCTAATTAAAGGCTAAGTCAAAGAAGTATGTTTTGAGTTGAGATTTAAAGGCATCAGTAAAGCCAGATTGTCTGATTTCAGCTGGGAGGTTATTCCAAAGGAAGGGGGCAGGATAGGAAAAAAGCCCTGCAGCCAGCTGACTTCCTCTCTACCCTAGGCACCGTCAGGAGCCCTGAACTTTGAGAGCGTAACGTACGGGTTGGAATATTTGGCATAATGAAATCTGAAATATGTACGATGGGGCAAGGCCATGTACAGTTTTGTATGTCATTAGCAGCATCTTAAAGTCTGATCTGATATGAGTTAACAGCCGTTATCCTCCCCACTCAAGTGTTTTTCATTGGTGGGGAGCCAGTAAGTGAAAGGAGAATATCAATAGCCCCATTCACTCTGGCTTTTGGGTGTGGCTTTAGTACGCCAATTCCCCGCCTCCGTCTCAGTGTGAATCTCTCGGAGGCGGCGAGTTGGGAAATTTTGCTCCGGTGCCGATCCGCCTCCAAAGGTAGTATCAGGGCTGTATTATTGGAGAACCGAACCAGTGTGAACGGATAAGCCGGCTTTACGTATCGAGAGCGTGTCGGTCGTCGGTCAGTTAACTGCACAGGCCCCTCACTCAACTTAATACAGAGAAATGTCCCACAAAGCAATGTTACATGACCAAACAAAAGTAACGTAGTAACTGTAACCGTCTTTGGCAACTTATATGAGGAAAAAAATACAGCAGATATACGTGGAGAAGCGTGCGTCCTCCCGCCTGTCCTACCGACTCTTGGTCACATTTCGGCCCGAAAAACAGCGCAGTGCCGACTTCCTGTGTGAGTTCACGGCAGTTCGTCTTTAAGGCGGAGATGCTTCGCTCTGTGTGAATCACCATCGGGGGAGAATTGGCGAAACCGCGGCTGTGGCTTTTATGCGTCTTCTCCTGTGTGAATGGGGCTAATGCGATCAGGTTACAGCTAACCAATGCATTGGTCACAGCTTGAGGTCCTCTGGCAGGGTTACGCATTATTAAGTGTCTAACACAGAATCAACCCAGGAAATGTATTGTAATGTGATGTGCTGATGGCGGCCTTGCTGTTTCTTCTTACTTTGCTCTTGAGGGCGGTTTCATTTAGCAGCAGTTTCCTCCGGGGCTATTGTCCCCTTGGTCAGCGCATGATTCCTGCACTGAAAGGGTAGTGTGAATGGGGCTAATGATATCCTACATGTCTACCTTTTTATCTTTCTCTCATTGTCCCCATCCCGTTCTTTCTGTTTTCTCTTCACAATGCCCGGCCACTCACAACTGAACTTTGTGTTGATGTGTATGTGCATGCATGATGACCTGAAGTGCTGAGGGCGGTCCTGATATTAATTAAGAATTATACAAATCATTTTCAGAACTTCCTTGTGAAAATAGCTGTACTTTTACAGCATAATTACAGCACTTTCCTCCCTCTGTAGCGCTCTTGACCTTTTCTGTGTCTCTCGCTCTCTCTGTCAGCAGTGCATCCCATTTTTTTTTCTCCATGCGCACTCTATGCACTGACTGAATGATGATTAATTGATGTGAATGCACATGTGACCAATCAGATGTGACGTCAGAAAAAGATCATTACATCAGGTTGAAAGCAGACAAGTTTTTTGTTTCCAACAACGTGTCAATGTTGGATTCTTTTTAAGCATCATCCCAATCATACATAACATTTAATGAAGTAGTCATTTAAGCCCAAAACATGACATTTCACTAACCTGAACTAAGTTTTATTTGTTATAGGCGACATGAAATTTTGCAACAGTGAGTAGTTTTCCAAGGGCAGATTTGAAATTTCTGCCATCTTTAAATCAGAACATTGGTGATCAACTACATACTGTTCCATACGCATCCCTATACATATACGTTGATTCAGGGACGATTCTTTTTACTATGGAACAATTTGATACTATTCGGCTCCATTTTTGTACGATCCAATTCAGTCTGGTTTGGTACGATATGATACACTCCGATAAAATTCTTTGCTTCATGTAGACATTCATTTTCTATTATCCATTAGAATAAGCCAAATCTATAAAATTGGCATTGCTTACCTTCAGATAGATATTTCATAAAAGAGCAGGGAATACTATGTATTTTCTTACTATTACGTATATCTTCATCCCAATCTTCTTATACCTTGTTGTTGTCTCATCCTGGATCTGAGGATTAACTGCCCTGTTGTCTGGATCTCGATAAGCAGGGTCTCTCTGAGCTGGATCTGTCTGCATTGGACCTCTCTGAACTGGATGTCCCTGACTGTCTGTATCCTCTGCTTCCAAGCAATATTCCGTGTATAAAATCACACCTATGATTAACAGTCAGACAAATGTTTACTACTGATAACAGACTCAAAGGTTGGATGCATTTAACAGTATGCGCAGTGCAGCAACTGTCAGTAGACAGTAAACAATGTGCAGAATGGTTTAATCCAGTACATACTCTCGGCAGACAATAACAGCTAACAGTATGCAGTACTACCAGCAGTCACAGAATACTTCTAATGATTGCATCACATTCACAAGCAGACAGGTCCCAAGTACTTAAAACGGGCTATAGATGCTGTGATTAACCTTTGACCCGCCGAGTTGAGGCTAAATTGTGGCTCGAAAAAGTGTTTAATCTCCGTGTCTTTGTCTTGCGTGTTCTTGCTAGTGCTCGCTTTACTATCATTCTTGTCGTCTGCACAGGTTTCAACATGCTGTCTCACCAGGCTCCGTATCCACCACTGTACCTGCACACTCTTCGACAGAGCTTACCAGCAGCCTGCTTTTTGTTCATCTTTCCATCCTTATAAAATCCAAATCTCTAACAAACTTTAGATTTTAGGTATGACGGTGAATTGTAAATCACCATCATCATAAATACGCTGTGAGGAGCATACTGTTTACCTTCAATTAGTAAGAATCGTGAACATGAAGTGGCTGCAGCCATATTGTTTTCTGTATTGTGAAAGCAGTTGCTTGAAAAAAACTCAAACTGTGAAACAAGTCAGTGAAATGGACCACAATCCTGTTCATTGGCTATTTTTCTCCTAAAATGCATTTCAAAACATAGTTAGCCTACTGTTTGCCTGTAGGACAATAGTGTTTGTTACCAGCCTGCCACCGTCCTGATTGCTCTTTCAAAACAATAGTGCAGTGCATTCTGGTTGTTGTAGGTTTTTTTTACCTTGTGACTGAGGAAGATAAAAGAGAAAAGGGAATATGAAAGGCCTTTTCTCTGTTTTCTCTGGTCATGTCGTACCATTTCAAAAATAGTGTTTCTTTTTACTGTATAGACAGCCAACCCCAATGCAAGGGCCATCTTTCCAGGGGTGAAATACCTCTTAACATTTATAGCTTATAGAAGGTGTTCATTGCTTGCTGTATGTCTAGTTGTGCACATGCACATTTTTCTTTTTCTTTTGTTTTGTTATAATTGTTCTAATTCTAATTTTAATCATATTCAAGCAATATGTCTTAAGGCGGGTACACACTACAGGATAATCGGGGCGATTTGTGTCCCGATTTCCCCCTTACGATCAAAGCCAGCAAAGGCCCGATTATCTGATGTTTGCAAAGGACATCGTGTCTGATTTTCCTGTGGTGTGGGGTGTGTTAAGAGTGATTTTGTCCGGTCAGATCCGCTCGGAAGTCGTCGGAAGGAGAGATTGTAAATAATGAACATGTTTAATATTTGCGACTAGAAATCCTGTAGTGTGTGGGGTGTTCCGAGCGGAGCCGAGCACGCACAGCATGTGATGTCACGTGTACCGGACCAACAGCCAATCAAGGCGCGAGCTGAGTCAGCTGTTCCTCCGTCAGCCCTTTATTTACCTGTTACCATGGTTACCCGCAGTACCGGGGGCCAGAGCGCACAGCGCTGCTCTCGAAGCTGTAATCTGTAATACTTGTGACCATTTTTACTCACCTCCAACTCGCGCTGTTACGCATACAGCCCACACTCTCGCCGTCTCCATGACTTTTTCAGCCAGTAATAGGCCTAAAAAAAACACCATTGCATCTTCCGGTTCGTCCGCCATGTTTGTTTACACTGAAGTCACGTTTGACCACGTGAGATTTGTAATATTGCGCGTGAAGAACCTAATACTCTGCTGAAGAATCGGTTAGTGTGTGGTGTGCACTACGGAGAACACCACACACTATAAGATCAGCAGAGAGAGATCTTGTGCGATCTGTCTTTTGTTATCATCAAGTGTGTGATCTCCTAATCGGTGAAGGTTTTAAAAATCCTGTAGTGTGTACCCGCCATTACCCTGCAAGTCTTTTAGGAAATACGTTAAGAACTCAATATCATTGTTGTTTTGATGAGCATCTTTCATATCATGATGGTAACACAGAGTGTGTTTTTACAAAGTTAAGTGGTAAAATGGCGCTGACTCAGGTTTGCACCCGCTTTCTCCCTCAGCTGTGTTCTGCTCTAGTGAGCAACAGTCACCCAAGTGATTCTGACTGGGATTGACCTAGGACAATATTCTCTCACCGGGTCCAGTTCCACCTCACTGGGTGCATATTGCCACTTATGCACTTAACAGTAGCGTGCTCTCTCTTCTCCCCTCTTCATCCTCTCTCTCTCTGTCGATCTTGCAGTTGTCTCAACAATTTCTTTTTGCACACTCCTCACATCACTCAGCCTCTCTGCTTTCTCTTTTTTACTGTCTGTTACTCCAACTCTCTGTCGATTTGTGCTCATAAATTCTTTACTCGGCTCCCTAGTCATAATTTAATAATCAGAAGTAAGAAGCAGAAGAACGTTCTCCTGCTCAGCCTTTTTTCTCGAGATTTGCACAGTCATGTCCAATCAGATTAACAGGGGCATTTGAACATCACTAAAGCGAGATTTGTATTATTTCAACTTTGAAATGTGATATATGACTGTCTGTCAGGAGCAATAAACAGCGGGGAAACTGAGAAATGAAAAGCGCAAACACAGCGGGTCTGACAGTTGATGTAAAACAAAGCTTGTACTAATACAGCAGCCCATAGTGAGACACACATTAACAGACCACCTTGACCTGATAAAGACACATCAAGTGCGCTAACCCTCGCGGCTCAGGCAAGGACCACAGTGGCAAAGTCATTGTTGTATCTCCGGCTAATGGCGCTAATATTTGTGTGGGCCATAAATAATGCTAACAAATAACCACATAAAAAGAATTAATGAAAAGCAAACAGAAGTGGAGCAGAGAGATACATGGTTGTACAGAGTAACGACAAATTACCCTGGGGGGAGGGTGGTGGGATGAGGGGCTTCGGCACAGTCATTACTCTGTACAGCGAGTACGGTCTGGCCAACACCTGTGTTTCCCTCCAATCTGCCTCACCCTAATTAGCCCACACACACCCTAGGGATCCTCTGACACACAAGACCTGGACCGGGGGTGGGGAGGGGAGGGCTAGACTGGGGTAAAGTGGGGAGGGCGTACAAAAGTTAAGGTGGAGGAAAAAAATATATATATATAAAGCGTAGGCAGGCAGATTGGAAGCTTGTAGCCACTCAGTGCACTCTTCTGCTGTTACCTGATTAAAGAGTATCATTACGAGTCAGTGTCAGAGGAAGAGCGAGCGAGAGAGCAAGGCGGCAACTGACATCTGCCGACAGCGTCAAGACCTGGAGATTGAGAGGGAGTCACGCTCCTTTCGCAGTTTCATTTACACTCGCCCCATGCTTCGGAAGTGTGGAATGGAATGTTTGTTAATTTCAGATGTCACTTTTATTCTTGTTAAGAACACCTGGAACCCCTGCCCACCCTCCCGCTGCGAGTCATAACACAGTTCCTTGGTGCAGTCCATCTCTATCATCGGGATGTCTCTGCGATAACCACATGCTACAACACATCTAATAACTTTGAGCGTCAGTGATTATTGCGTTTTTTTTTCTGCCGTCAGCTTTCCTTCTGAATATGTAATATGTAATGCCACATGCTTTGATTGACTGATCTATTTATGAGTGTTTGTTTCCATGTACAATATTTACTCAGTCCAATCCCTTGATATTGCGAGAAGCAAAATTTGGGAATTCGATTTTTATTTTCATTAAACACAAATCTACAATTCACTACATTGTGGACATTGTATTTTCTCTCCTTACTCCCTTTTCCCTCTCACTTTATCCTCCCCTCTCAAGTGTTTTTCATTGGTGGGGAGCCAATAAATGAAAGGAAATGATCAATGCGATCAGGTTACAGCTCACCAATGCATTGATCGCAGCTTGATGCCCAGAGGATGGAAGAGATTCAGTGGGAGAAAGAGAGAGAGAGACGCAAACCTAACACAGAGTCAGGCTGGCCCCATTGAACTTTATATCACAGTGGAATTTTCCAAGATAAAAACATATACCGGTATATAAATGTAGAGAGGAAAGAAAAAGCCACAGAGTTCAAAACAACATGTTTTTTTTTTTCAAAGGCGAACCAAAGTAGTTGTTTTTTTTTTACAAGTACATTGCCAGTTAATTAATTTTACGTATCACTGCTATATGGTATGCTAAAAATAACTATTTTTGTTGCTTTTGTTGCTATGAGGCGCAGTGGAATGAAACGCTGTGGTTTCTCACATGCTATGGTTCCAGTTTTAAGGATGGATCATGGCACAGAAGTGCTCCACAGTTTCATGTGCCTCCTTTCTCTTCCTGTCACACTCACTTTGCCACTTAACACACTGGTGCCTGCATAGCAAGAGACAAAAAAGACACACGCACGCACACGCACACACACACACACGCACACACACACACACACACACACACACACACACACACACACACACACACACACACACACTCATTCATTCAAATGAATTGAAGTTGACACTCAAACATTTTGTCGATCTATAACTGATCTCTGCCAGGAAACTCTGCCACTCTGTTACAGTGTGTGTGTGTGTGTGTGTGTGTGTGTGTGTTTTTGTGTGTGTGTGCTCACTTAGCCAGGAGAGCACCAATGCCCCAAATGCTGACTCCAAATCCAAGTATGTATCATATTACTCAGGACCACACACACACACACACACACACACACACACACACACACACACACACACACGCACACGCACACACACTGACACATACACACACACATTGTACATGTCTCTCTATATGTTTATACATCTTTATTAACTTCAACCGGCCATGTCCACATCCTGTTTTGTAAAACAATGTTGGTTTTGACTAAACTATGTGAAAGATCATTAACAAAACCACGTTACATTCATTTTAATTACATGGGGTAACACAGAATTGCGAAGGAAGCAGTTGTAATTCAATACGTTCTGTATTCTCCAATCACATGTAAGTTCGGTGTCTATAAATAAATCCAAACGTCCTCATGAGCTCTCAATATGGGTGGTTTGTGGTGAAAAAAAATTACTCTGTTTCAAAACATACAAGGTGTTGGAGCAAGTGAAAGTGTCTATGCAGAATAGTGCGAGCAAAAAAAGTCGAATTTGTGGTTTTCCTGGGCCTCCCCTCGCTGAGGGAAACTACACCATGGTGGAATTTACACAGAAATGCCTGCTTGAATATGCAGAGTACTGCAGATGTCAACAGAAACCAACTTGTGCGGCCAAATATTTTTGTATCGGATATTAGTGAAAATTTCCCACTTCCTCTTAAAATATTTCTATTTTAATGTATCTGCGCTCACTTCCTCCTCGCCTCACCTCTCCTCTCCTCTCCTCTCCTCTCAGCGCTGAGACAGATCTGAGACTCCTCTGGCGGTGACAGAAGTAGGCTGCGCACGCCACAGCGCCGGCCCAATCAGTGACGATCTGCATGGTAATGTGTGGCAGGGGCGGGATAATGAAGTTCCCAGCTTGCCGACTGGAAGGCTATCCTCCGGTGTGCTGAGTGATTTATCTCCTCTGTCAAGAGCCAGGACAGCCAGGACTTGTCCTTCCCCATGGTCCCCGGGAACAGGAGTCGAGCGAAGCCAGATAAGAGATGGAGGGAGAAGAGGGCCCAGTTTGCCTGCAAAATATGAAGCCCCATACATATATTATATCACAGCAAATTATAACAAGTAGTCCTGTAACGATTAATACCTAAAATACTTATTGTTTGTTTATGTATTTATTTGAGGGGGTGCAGTGCAGCCGTTATGGTGTAATAGTTAGCAGGACCTATGACTCCCAGTGTTGTTTCACTCATTTGTCCCCTACACTATAGGCCTATCCATCACACTCATCCTGCCCAAAGCGACATGACAAAAATGCAAAATAACTCTCATTCATGATTTACAACTCTTTTGTGATGTAGCCACAAACAAAACCCATCAGAGTTGTTGTCTGTTATGTGGAATGCAGGCCAACATCAAGGGGAAAAGGGGAAAAAAATAAATTTGTGGCACGGTTCAGAGTCCCAGGATACTTGTTTGAGGACTTACAGTATATTTTTCCTGCTACAGCCGTAGGTGTGATCCATTAAGATAACAGACAAGCTGACATGTTGAGTCTGCTGGCTCGTCAGCTAACATCTTATTAATGTTTCATGAGATTAGTCCAAAAAAAAAAAAAAAAAACTCCATACAGATACCAAGCACTGGTAATGTTTAGAGCATGGAATATTCTTACAACTCACTTCCACCAAATCTTAGTTCATGTGGTTATGTTAGAAAACTACAAAAAACAAACAAACAAACAAACAAAAAAACCCAAAAAGAAATTATATCCCTGTCCTTCATCTTGGTGGCCAAGGACATGCACCTGGCCGAGCAAAAGTTGCCCAACAACAGCCAATTTGCCCTGTTTGGCTGAGCTGCCTGTGTAGAGCTAAAAAAAACCCAAACCAATAATGATGATACACATTATATGACAGAAACATCTGAAATGTTGTTTATTTTTCATGGGGATTCCATTGGACACAGAGATGGGGCAGGCCAGAGAAAAATTCTTTCAGATATGCTTCTGACCAATGTGCAGCTTGTGGAGTTTGCATGATGTTGCACAAGTATGCTTTACACTATACTATCTGACACCCTAAACTTCAGTAAATTCCTCAAAGTGACAGAATTTGGCTTTCACAAGAATTTTGTTGATTGTGAAGTCTCATCCCCAGGTGGTCAAATGCTGATGCGTTGGGCTGGTGGCTCTGGTCTGATGCTTACCAAGTGCTTTAGATTCTTTTTAAAATTTTTAATACTTATAAGTCTTTGTGACCAATGCTTTGTTTAAGCACAAAGACTGGAATTGGATTGAAAAGAGTGATAGCATTCTGTTTGGCACTGTCTTCTTACCATTGCATTTGGAAATTTCACAGACATCTAGAATGGCACTCAGTGGAGCACATACCTCCACCAAGGCCTCAACCAAGCCTAATCCAATATCCTATTTATTACCATATACCGTCCTTCCAGCACACCACTCATAGATTCATCAAGATCCGTGCATTATTCCCTGAGAAGTTAACGACAATGTTGAAAAATGCCCTATCTAGCAACGTTATAGAAAACGAGAGGAATATCCTGAGATCCTTCTATGTATCTGGATCGGCATCAAAACTTAATGCAGGTCTATTCTGGGCCGTCCAGATTTTGTTGAAATTTGTTCAGTAGTTTTTGTGTTATTCTGCTGACAAAACCAACCAACCAACAAACCAACCTTTGACAGGGTCATGTTTGTCATTGTATTACAGACATGACGTGGTATAAACAATTTTTGCCGAACACCAATTTGCATAATCTCCTTAAAAATGTTTACTTTACATGTCACACAACAACTACACATAGGCACACAACTTTTACAATCTAATTCAGGGTTCAGCAACCTTTCTGATATGAAGTGCCATTCAAAAACAGTTATCAGTCAGTGTGCCCTATCAACCTTAAGGTTCATGTCAAGTTTGATAATGACACCACGTCAAAATCTAAATCCAACAGACCTGTAATTACATCTAATTGTTATGGCAATTGAACTAAAAATGACAAGTTCTCCTACAATAAGGACATTGTAGTTATATAAAACAACAATAATAATAATACTAATAATACAGTTTATTTATATAGCACTTATCTTCACATAGATACTGCACAAAAGTGCTCCACAAAAGAAATTACAACATAACAAATAAATATATGAATAACCGCCTATGTATTATCAAACTGCTGAATAGAACAGGCTGCACAACTGGCAACAGCTGTGAGAGAGGTAGCTTCAACTTTTCCCCAAAAACAATGTTGCTGACTTTATGCTAATGTGCCACTGCTTAAGCTCCTGTGTGCCCCCAGTGGCAAAACATTTTTCAGGCTAAAGGTTGCCTCGCCCTGACCTGATATCAGTGTTTAGCTCAAAATGCAATATCATACTGCAGCTTGGTCTATTAACAAGCAACGATACCTACAATAATGTGTTAACTAACTCTAACAGTGTGCTATATCATTGATCATTAGATTAGGTTGAGGTTAGGACAACACACCCATATATTTGATATTTGACCATTTTACTTTGCAGAAAGTACCGCCGGTGCTCAGGCACCTTTTCGCTGCTGCTGTTGTGATCTGCTGCCATGATGTTGGATGATAGATTGGTTTGAAACAACCCACGAAAAGTTTTCAGCAACATCAGCTCTTTCAATCTCAGGGTAAAGTCATTTTCAGCATAGTGTGCCACAATGAGTGAGTTGATTTATTCATCCTACAGGCGACTGGCTAATGCTGTAGGCAGACTGCTGTGTCATTAGTTACTAGTGCTCTGTGTTTCGCTCTGTGAACTGTAAACTAAATTACCTGTACACTGTGATATCTTATACAGCCCATATGTTGCAGCCACGGTCACCTACTGCAGTTAATTTGCTCAATTGTGATCAGCTACAATGGATAGTCCCTTCCCCTCACTTTGTCTCTCCAGGTATGACCTACCCAACTTGGATTACATTTACACCATCATCTCTTCTTCCCCCTCATTTTCAACATGCTCTTCTTGGCACTCAACAGCGTTCCTTGTCTCCCAGGCCTGCAGACTGGTCACTTTAAATCTCTGTCAGACTTGACCTTGGACAAAGAGTTAAATTAGTCCACTGAAGTACATAATGAGTTCATTTAGGTAATTAAGCGTTCAGGTGGAATGAAAAAATGCTCACTGCATATGCCCGAGGAGTTTTTCATGTTAATGAGGCAAAATGATCGAGATACATAATAAATCTAACTGGATTTGTATTATTCAGGCAACGATATTTCTATAGATGGTTGTAAGTTTAGGGCAATGTCTTGGACAAATGCACAACCTTAATCTAACAAAAAACAAACAGAAACATTTGAATTAAATAAAATTATTTACAGAAGAAGAACTCATGCTTTATAGCTTCCTATTATGCTTCTAAAACGAGATCTGAATGTGATGTGAGCAATAAAAAGCTGACTTGTTTTGCGGGGAGGAAGTTCAACCAACCCTGCCTCGTTAAAATTACATTTATATAGCACAGATATTTTTGTCTGTTACATTTTTGCGGAAACAGAATCGCTACATGGATTTTACGCAATGCCAGCACTGTGGCTGTGATCAGGGAAAAAAGCATGTTTTGTTAAAATGTAAAAGTAAACCAGCCCTGTGTTGTGCACTTGTGCAAGTATTTAACCAAACATATGATCTTTCTTTAATCCTAACCAAATGCTTCGAAGTGCCGAAGCATAATCATAAAAAAGTGTCCTTAAAATTAATCAAAAATCACAGAGTAAACCATTTTTCCAGATACATAGCAGTATTAAGATAAAATAAGATAATCCTTTATTAATCCCACAACAGGGAAATTGGCAATATTGCAGCAGCAAAGGGTATAGCAAAAATAGAGAGCATGAATTAAAACAGTATGGTATTGAATACATAGAAAATATATGAAAATATAATAGAAAAAGCTGTAGCAATATAAATAATATAAATAAGAAACAAAAACTCCACAACACTGACGAGAATACATTTTAACATTGCAAACAGAGGTGCATTTGGTAACATTCGGTAAATAAATGTAAATAACATATCTATCTATCTAGCTATCTATCTATCTATTTAATTTCAACCTGCGTGCATATGTTATGTCTTACGTTACGCATTTAGCTACCATGATCTTTTCCTAAATCTAAGTAGATTTGGTATCTTAACAAAACCGATTGGCATAACTTGCCTAAACTGAACCAGACTGTGACTGTCAGCAAAATGTTAAGCAGCGTGCTTTATTTTGAAAGTCTAACCGGATGCTATACTTCTAATGGGCTAATTTGACTGCAGATAAAGAATGTGTACTTCATACCTTGGCAAGGCAAACGTGACACTGATGGTAGGCGTCCACAGGGTCTGCCGTTTTTACTCCTGCGGTTCCTACGTTGACTACATAGGAAGCTGTGTAATGCATTCTGGTAGAAGAGTGTCGTCTGCTCCATGCTACTTAATGCACATCAGTGGCATCCAACACGACGTTCTACCTCTGCAAGCTCCTGAAACACAACATAAACTTTGTCAACTTAAAATGTAGACTGATTCTGCAACTGCCTGGCTTATTTCTCACCTAAAATGTCTTCAGCAGACACATTTCCCTGAGCTATTTTTTAAATATAAGACAACGTGGGAAGCATTTCGTGTTCTCGCATTAAACGACGACCCCGTGGACTGGTACCATTATGCGGTGGATTGGTGGGTCTATTAAAAGCTTCTGTGTGAAAACAGGTTGCATATCTGTATGCAGAGTTAATGTTCAAGTTGTTATAAATGGCTGTCAGTCAAAGGCGGAATACTGAAAACAAGCATACAGTGTGATCATCTATGTCAATGACACTGACACATGTTGTGGTGCGGCGCGTCAAGACAGCGGCACCATGGCCGGAGAATCAACCAGCCACTCTTGTGTTTCTGGGTAACTATTTATTAATTTTCTAATTGTCAATCCAGCAAAATCCTTTAAGCTGAACTTTTAAATTCAACTTTTGGACCTTGTTCTGCATGTCAGCACATTGTAGCACAAGTACTCCCTTCAACAATAACTGAGTCAACACTTTAACAGTTGCCCTAGGTTTATCCTCGCATGAAAGCATCTTTTCGACAGGAGGAGTGACACATGAATTGTGGACCTTGAAGCACTGCTAATGCTAAATGAATAGGAGTAGGAGTGCCTGTGACAGGTTTTATGTTACATTATCTAAAATTAACCACACTCTTTTTTTATGTAAAATATGAATGCCTTTGCTCAACATTAGAGACATTATCACACACATAATATTCTGGAATTAATCTTTAATTACACTAACAATGTGCCAGGGTTTTTCCCTCTCACCTCTCCTCTTCTGTTTAATTAAAACAAATGAACAAAGCCAGGGGTTCTCGTAACCTGATTTGGCAAAGATCAACCTCATTTGGAGTGAATTAAAATATAATGCAGCAAAATTCATTAACATATTTGCATTGTGTATTCCAGCTGAGATGCAGAAACTGTGAAACGCGGTGAACAGAAAAGGGAGGAAAGTCACGGCACTAAAAGAATGTGCGACAAGCAGAGATTGATGAAATATTCTGAATGATCGAGTGCTCCAAACTAAGCATGTGACTGCATCCTGTAAAGCTTCTGAAGCTGTAAAATACCACATTTTTAAGAAGGAGTTGCTACTTTCATTTTTTCACAGCTCTAATGTGCTACAACCGGAGAGAATTTTAACCTTTCAATTACTTAATTATTCTAAAAGTGATTTAGTCTTGAGACTACAGAGAGTAGAGGAAGATGTGAGAGCCATTTTCATCTTAAATTAGTCAGTGGAATAAAGCTTACTCTTGTGTTATTAATACGGGATACCTACTGCGTCTGCTACTTTTACTACTATTTACATTTGTGGGCAGTTTGGCTTTCCAGCCATTGAGGCATGAGCAGACATCATTAGCTTTAGCAGTACTGGTTACTAGTACTGGTATTAGTATTAGTCATTAGCATCAGTTTAGTACCTCTAGAAACTACGTCCATACTAGACAAAAAGTTGTGTGATTCCGATGACATTAAATTCAGACTGAGGATGGAAGTAGAAAGCAGAATGGAGGAGATGGAGGAAAGTTAGATAGTTACTGTTGTTGCATATTGTTCTTCAGTTACAGGGAAACCACTTCAGCAAAGGACATAAAAAACATACTCTTTAACATCACAAAATAAGGCAACATACTGTAGTAGCCACAATGCTACAAAGTTAACTCTGAGCAAGCGTTATTACCAACTCCATTCCTCCCAACGGCAGACACATTTTGAACAATTGTAACTGAGAGTTTGACAGAGCCCTTCCATCATGTCACCGAGTGTATCACTACGAAGGACGTGACATACAGTAATATGCAAACAAACAAGAGTGAGTCACTTGACCTGACCGTAGACAAAGCCCTTGTTTCCATCGGCTGTGTTCCATGGTGCTTTTGGTTGCATCCCAGAAGCAGCTCTCCACTCTGTGGAGAATTAGTGGCAAGTGTATTTTTGACGGACTGCAGCCGCGTCAAGCTACATGGAACAGATCGAACCAGGCAGGAACAGCAAAGTGCATCTCGCTAATATTCGAAGTGAAACACTACAGGTTGACCCATTTTTTCAGGGCCGACACCAACTCATAGTAATCTTGGAGATCGCTAACCAACAACTGGAAATTATATACATGAATGAAAAATCATACAGATAATCATAAAAAATGCTGAATATCAGCTCCGATAATTGAACAGACCGATAACTGGTGTACCCCTACAAAACGCCCTGTGCAGACTCAAGATCTACAGCACAACAAAGTCAGAAATATAAATAATAAACACAATCTGAGCATCTCAACAGTATGAGGCAGGAGGATGCTCTGCTTTTGTAATGCTACCAGTGGGATAAGAAGCCGCGTGGAGGACAGAGCAAAGCGGAGTCGCACATGCCAGGTAACAAAGACATGCCCAGTAGAATCAATGGATGAGGGTGTGGAGGTTGCGAGTGTAGAGGCTGGATGGCAGGTCTGACTTTAAAAGTTTATCATTGACCGACAGTTAACTTTTGCCTTCTTTCATTAACTGTTAACTACTGTCTTTACCATAACTAAGTGTTGCTTTATCACACATCATTATATTTGGCAAGTCACCATCTTCCCCCAGCCTTAACAATACCGTAGCTGCCATGCACAGATATCAGAATAAGAAGTTAGAAGTTTAAACTCTAAACATCATAAATGAATGGGGTTTTCAGAACTGTCCAATACTGACATTCTTGTCTGGCAGAATCTCCCTCTTCCCCTGGTACTGAAAAATATGATCAGACAAATTGCCAAATATATTTGAAAAAATCTGAACAGTAGTTCAGAGTTCATCATGTTACACCCTGTATAACCTTAATGTAATATTCATTTCTATATAATAAATCATATCTCTGATAACATACATATAATATGTGGTACAATAGTAGCTTTCAATGACAGAACTTGGAGGCCGTTTCAGGACAGGGCTCATAAATGTATTCAGCGACTTAGATAAGTGACCCTTTGATATCAAACTGAATCAAATGATGCATTTTTGTAAAACCTTTTGCTAAGTATTTTGAAAGGCATTCAAAAGAGACCAAATCCACCAACAGAAAAGCAAAGCTAAGGTCAAGGAGCCCTTTCTAGAGGACCAGAGAAACAACAACAATGTCAAGAGAAGGGGAAATGGCGGACGTACGGCCCACTGCCCATTTTCCTCTAAACATATTTCCTGCCTTACAGAAAACAGAAGTGAGTGTTTTTAAATCACTTGAAAAAGTCTGACTGAATTTATGTTTAAATATATTCATGTATATAAAAAAAAAAGTTTATCCATTACATGTATAAATAGATGAAGAGCTTATCCTTTATTGCGCTAAAACCAAACATATCTGGAATTTCCACATGAAGTTAAGGCAAGAAAACAGTGTGGATGTATATATGTATGAATTGTTCAGTAGAGATGTGTCGATTAGTCGAAGAAATCTTATTCCACCTTCATGCCTGCTTCGAATGCCAACGCCACCTCGTCTCCACTGCTTTCAGGAGGCACAAACAGAAAGGTAACAAGCCGACACCAACAGAAACCACACCTGTAAATTAGTGAACAATGGCAAGTGCTAAAATAAGACAAACCACCACTGTATTTATAGGAAAGGAGTTGTAAGTTAGTTTACACAGGTAGTGTATAATGATGCAGGCAGGGAGTTCTTCAGGGTTTCAGCTAGCTAGTGTTACCAATCTGGCTAATTACAAAATGTCAGCTCAAGAGGAGTCAGGTGTGAGTCGAGTCTTTTGGGGGCTGCGGTGCATTGTGGGAAGGGGAGGGCCTGGGATGTATCACGATCGTATCCTGTGTTCTGCTCGCTGCCGTTGCTGATGCACTGCTTTACTTTGTTAAAGATAAATGATGGTGTTAAAGCATCGTGATGGGCAGAACTTTGCCACGTCTCCCGCTGAATTAACAACAAAAGCCGAGGACATCATTACAGTTTTAAGGTAAACATTCCCCTTGTCTCTCACCTCTTTATTCATGTTTTATCATCAGTGATATGGCACAAAGAGACTGGAAAATGTTTTCTTTTTTGTGAGTCAAAAGGATCTAGTGTAACCCTCTTGTTCACTGTAGCTCATTATTAGGAAGCGTTAACAAGTCCGTGTTCAGGCAGAGGGAGAATAAGTACACAGTAATTGACTCCTGGCCTCTCTCATCGCATTAGCGGCCCAATAAAATGGGCTCTGCTTTCACAGGCGTGCAAGATGACTGAGGGAACATGCTTGTCTCATTTGTCATGGGAACCGCCTGAAATAAGCATAAGGCCTCTGCAGATGAACCATGAACCTGCATTTTATAATAGACTCGCTGCCTGTCTCTCTCTGCATCTTTATCTCGTCATTCTATCATCTGCCTGTGAGGATAAAACAGCATTTGTGTGACAGTGTTTCACAGCATAAAGCCACTTTTTAACATTAAATTGCACACACATATATATGCACACACATAATGTATGTGTCGGTGCAGAGCACAGCCTTGGTGTGGTAGCAGCTGAGGCTGGCGTGTGTCTGAGCAGGCTCCTTAGAAGCAGGAGAGGGTGAGGTTGACAGCGTCAGCTTGGCTCTCCTAATGAATGTCTCACTTCCCGCGGCACACTCCCTTCACTCTCACCTCGCAGGCACCTAGCACCCCTCCGCCTACGGGCCCCACATCTCACCGGTCGACAGCTAGTGCCATCATTGGTATGACCTCATGGCCTCCCAGGCTCGCCTGCGGAGCCTGTGTCACTTTGGTTTTGGCAAAGGCTGGGGTTCTGGGGGTGGTGTCAGGGCACTGTGAAGGGTAAACAGATTAATAGAAGCTAATGAGAGACAGAGGAGCAGTACAGTAAATACACACAAATGAGTGTCTGTCTTTATCTTTATTCTTTTAGTGCTGTAAAATTACAGGAGGTGGGTACAGCAGCCCACACATTGTGCTTCTTGTCGGAATATTCCTGTGATATTTAATTCTTGTTAGTCAATTTTATGTATGTAAAAGCACATATATTATAACATTTGTAATTATAAAGTCACTTCCATAGAAAGTCAGGTGGACCGGCAAGTCAAGGCCAGACAACTAGATTAAGGAGACAGTGAAAAAAAGACCTGACATTCATGTAAATGATGATTAACATAGGGCACATAGAGTGAAAAGATGAAAACATACCTTCCAATAACTGAATTACACACAAGTAATATTTTTTTCAGCTACCCCCATGTCAGCTAGGCTTTTCTCTGGCTGCTGCTGTTTACTCAGAAAGTCCAAAGATAGACATGTTGTTTGTTTCAGTTTAAACTGGTGGTAATATGTTCAATCAGTGGTAGAAAGATTACTGCAAATCTGTACTCAAGTACGACTACAGTTACATTCCTGAATTATTACTCAATTACAAGTAAAACTACTTGCAGGGTTTCCGCTGGGTTTTTAAAAAGTCTTAAAAAGTCTAGAAATCTAAATTTTACGCCTTAAATAGTATTTAATACTTTCATATTTTGCATATAGGTATTAAATTACATTTAGTTAGGTCTTAGACATGAACGTTTATTTACCGTTCCATTGTCGCCTTTTTTTTTGTTTTGTTTTTTGTTTTGGGGGTGTTGTGTTGGTGAGATTCACAGTTAGCTCTGTGTCTTGTACTTCTTTCTGCTACAACTGTGGGAAAATGTTGGCTTAAACAACCAGAATTCAGTTGGTTAAAAGCTGTACCCAATAATGAATTTGAAGCGCAGTGTAAACACGGCAAGAGGACCCTCGAATTGGGCACATTTGGTGTGAAAGAGCTGGCGTCACACACAAAATTGGAAAAACACCGGTCAGCTTCTGAAAGTCTCCAGCAAAGTCACAAAGTCACACACTCTTGCATGCCTTTGTCACAGCTCCCGGTCCAAGTTTGTCCAGTTCTGCTCGACCTGAACTCTGCGCCACCTCTGCCGTCTCTCGTTTCAACTCCGAAGTTGAAAGGTGCTTTGGATTTTGAACACTGTGTGTGTGTGTGCGTGTGTGTGTGTTTGTGTGTGTAACCAGGGTTATTATAGTTAACTAAATGAAATTGAATTCCTTGATAAAAACTAAACTAAAACTCTTAATCACGTGTTAAACTAATTAAAACTAAACTGGAATAAAAAGCAAACTGAAAAACAAAATTTGAATAAGAACTAATGAAAATGTAAAACTATAATAACCCTGACACACACACACTCACTCCATTCTTCATTGTTTGAGTTGCTGTGTGAATGGCAATGCGTTTAGTTATTTTTAAGAGTAATTCTGGGGCTTAATTTTTCCTTACTTTTTCATACTTGGTGTAGTTCCTTAATTGAGTTCAAAATGGTCTTTAAAGGTCTTAAAAACTCTTAGATCTGACTTATTCAAACCTGAAGAAACCCTGTATTCAAGTACTTTTTTTTGTCTGTATGTCAGGGATTTCATTGGCCTTACTGGCTACAAACATGCAGATGACAGGATGAAATATTCAGTTGAATTGTACTCAGTACTCAGTTATGATTTTAAAACTAAATTAAATGAAATTATACGGTGTGATGCATATATGTAGTATGAGAAAAAATATAGACTTGAAATTATATTAATGAAAGTACAAGTACCCCAAAAATGACTTAATTAGAGTACTTTGAGTAACTGTTATTAATTACTTTCATCCATGTATTCAAGGTATTTTCTACTTTTCACCCAATGCATCCTGGGCAGTGATAAATAAAGTAGCTGAAAGTCATACTTGAGTTAAAGTAAAGATGTTGTGACGTCCAAAAAGGTGCACGGCCTGTTTTTCCCTTACAACTCAAAAGCCAAACTTTTTTTTTCTCCGAAAGGAAAAAGATAACAAACATACAACGAGTTAAACTTTAAACGGCGCTACGTAACGATATGCATGGACCTTAAACACGTGTAGTATTTACTTTCATTCGTGGCTCAATGAGGTGTCCACGAACACGTCGCTCTGTTGTTTTCCGTGACAAAGTGGGACCACTGTCAGTGTTATCGGTCGCTCAGGCACTAATAATGTAATGACTGTGGTCAATGGACAAGCATTGATTGTCCCTCATTTTCCCTCCTACGCACACACACACACAAGGAGACACACACACAAGGAGACACTCACACACTGACTTGATTAGTAGCACACCACACATACAGTATGTACTGCAACACAAGTAGCGTAAATCGCACCAGCGGAATATTTGTTTCAGATGGTGACTGTGATGTCCACCATGAAATCTTCTCTTTTTCTCCGGCCCACTGTTTTTTCCTTCTTGTTGCACATCTCTCCGCTTCCCCCTTTCCTTGATTGCGGCTTTTCACTGTGGTTACCCAATGCGTATCTCTCCCCTCTCCCCTACTTGAGCAAGGTGACAATTACAGGGTTTCCAAGCTGAGAGGAGACGCTCATCAACATCTATAATCTGTGGGGACCCCTGTCACACACACACTCACACACACTCGCACACATACACACGACCATCCAGCTTGTATGCCATTCACATACAAAGCCATATAGAGACCGCGCACACAAACACACGCGCACGCACTTTACCACCCCCACATGTCCCCTGCTGTTCCTCACTCACGATAGAAGAGCAAGCAAATCCAGAGGCATGACAGACAGACAGACTCACAGACGTATCATTATCCGAGCCTCTCCATCAGGGTGGGTTGTCTGACGATAGCGGAGCTGAGGACCACAGCTTTCAGTCCCATGATGCTCTCGGCATACTAACAAATGCCCAGACACCCACACATTCTGTAAAGCCCATCTGTGCCTTTCATCTCACCCTTTGCTACCTGTAATATTGGTCTGTAATGAGCCGAGTTATCTTTTAGCCAAACTTAGGAGCCTTTCGTGGAGGGCAGCAATAACAGCAGTTTTGTTTTTTTTCCCTCAAGGGTAGCGCTGCAGCTCTGGTGAATTGATAATATGATTCATTTGAAGGAGTCATCTTTTTGCTTTTATGAAAATTTGGACAGGTGAGGGACAAAAAAGCACTTTTTTTTTGTTGCATTACGACAACTACCATATTAGTTTTTCCTCAACTCTCTAAACTTCTCTCCAGATCTTAACAAATCCAAACCTTTTCCCTACTCCCAGTCTCCCCTGTCCCCTTTCCTCTCCTCCTCTCTTGGCGTAGACCCTGTCTGGACCTTAACAGGAAGGGTGTGGCGCTGAGGTGGCACACCAGGGTCGCGACCTGGCCTCCCTCCCGTCATTACAGCCTCCAGCTGGGCCAGGACTTCCGTTGATGTGGTCCACCGAGGAGGGGAGGCAGGGGAGGGACATCCCCTTAATTGTACCCTAGGTCATAGCGAAAGGAATGTCTGAGGTCTGAGGCCTTGTTACATATACACACACACATCCAGAAACGCTCATATACACGCTCGCTCTCTCGCTCTTTCTCCTCTGTCTCTCGTTCTTCTGTGTTCTCCACCTCCCATACACCCACCCCTGCGGAGAAGGCCACTAATTGGCACATTGGCTGCCAGTGTGGGTGTGGAGGGAATGTCAGAGCGCCACGCCATAGCTAGGAACCCACAGACATCTCCAGAGCAAGATGGGGACCCTGGGGAGAAAGAGTGAAGATGAAGAGCACCCTACTTCACATCTTCTTTTGACCAACACATAATAAAAACAGGTGAAGAAATAAGATGCCGTGCCGGAGGTCAGCTTGTTTTGGTTTTTCAAGTGGCAGGTACATGTTGCAGGCAAATTTCACCCGTCCGCCGCTCGGGTTTTTATTATTTTGGGTAGTCACGATACATCGTGATGTGAGAGGATTTACTTTTTTAAAAAATTCCCTCATTACCTGAGCTGCACAGGCAAAATATAGCTTTATTTTGAAACATGAGCAATGCAACGTCGTTTATACTTAGGGGGGGGAAAAAAGAAAAGAATCGGGTCCAAAACTAAGTCTCCGTCCTGCAGTAACATTAAACGGAGGAAGAGTATATTTAATCCAGACCGTATGAAAGACTCTGCATTCATTGCCAGGGCGATAAATAAAAGCCCTGGTACAGTTGGGCATTGAGTTTCTTTATGGGCCCTCATCCTCGCTTTTATAGACTTCTCATGCCATCTGGAACGCTCCAGCTGTGAAAAATGTACTGTACTTTCAGGGTTTTTGTCGGACACATTTCCATACACAACAACATGCAGCGTATGTAAAGTGCTCACGTTTTCCTCAACACCCACACTCAGTTATTACACATATAATACGAATACAATTTCTCCTTAGGTCACTTATTTCTCCATTGAGAACACTAACTGCTATGTATTATAGTAGTTCATGACTAAAACAAGAATTGTCTCAATGGTGCCCTATTGCTGACATTTAATGGGTACTTTAATGGATTAGAGAGCTTTTTTTTTTCACAGTGAAATTGATTGAGTGAATTCATAATTTCAAGGACTGCCACTATACCACAGATGATTATGGCTGCACATGTTTTTTAAAGAGTGTATGGATGTATTTAGGGATCGTCCGTGCGCTTTGTTTGTTTTTAGCCACCGAAGCAAAATAGTCTTGTATATGTGCGGAGGAATTTTCAAATTTTAGGTTGTAGACGTTCCCATTGCTCAGTCTCACCCCTGCACGGGCATGTAGTCCCGGAGACTTGTGTAACATCTAAATGAAGATCACATGAATTTACAGGGGCACTGTGTAGTTTTTGGAGAATAAATCCTAAAACAGAATTATAACACCTACCGCATTATTGATGTAATAATGCAAACTCAGAAATATAATTTTTGTTTCAATAACTCTATAAACAAGCTGTACTCAGAGGAAAATAAGCTCCCCAGAACATTGTTTAAAGGTAGAAAGGTGGCAAGGTCCGCCAAATATAAACAAGGTCAAACAGTATGAAATTGTTTTGTCCTTTAAGGTCAGTTTGTCTACTCGGCTTATTTGTTCATGAAAACAAAGGTAGTTTGTTTATTTAGCTTTTAAAGGCATACAGAATCAGACAGTGAAGATCTTTTTCGTTTGGTAAAAATGTCTCCCCTAGAACTATGTAGCACTCTAAGTTATCCCAGCATATACAGCCTTATTCTTTTCTGTTCGTTGCCCGTAAGTCTGACTCAGCATCTGCACAATATCTGCTCTCTCTTTCTTTCTGCCTCTTTGTCTTTCGTTCACGCCGCATGTTCTCTGGAAAAACAGGTCCCCCCCCGAAAAAAAAGACATGGAACACATAAAACAACCCCGTTTCAAAGTTCTTACAAAACACGCGCTGAAGGTCACCGTGTAACAATGGCAATTCTTCAGTTTGGGACTAAGAGCAGGGAGGTAAGTGGCAGCGCTGACATAAATACAAAAATAGAGTGGTGATGAGGGCTGGTTAGAGTGGGTGGGAGGATGGGAGTAGGTGGCTATTGGTGCATTTGAACTTGTGGTGGGCTGAGGTGTAGGGGGCCCAAAAGGAGGGGGTGGGGGTGGCAGGTCAGGGACTGATAGCCCACAGGGCTGGTGGAGCCTCGGCCCATGGAGCACGCAGCCAACTTTCCAGTCAACACATGAGTCAGTCAGCAGAGATGCGCCCAAAATAAATGGCTTCCCTGTTCCAGGCGGAACCACACCCTCTCGTGGTTTCTTAGAGGGCAGCGTGGGCAGGCCGGGCGACCGCCCCTCTGGGGTTTCTGGGGCCGGGGATGGATCTGAAAGGGGGAGGTGGCAGGGGTTGAGAGGGGGAGAGAGGGAGTGGGTGGTGAGTGGGGGCTGTGAGGAGCATGGGGGCGTGTTTGAGTTCCCAAAAATGGCAACATAAGGGTGAGGAGCTGGCAACCCCTCAGTCTTTTCATTGTTTATTGTTTACCCGCACCGCGGACAGTAAACAATGGCACGCCCTCTCTTTGGGCACTCTGCGGCCGAGACTGGGGCTGAAGCTGACCCTGGAGATCAGGCAGTGGGCCGGGCTTCCTCCAACACCCAGCCCTCGCTGTTCCACACCACAGGGCCTCCACACCAACTTAAAATCTTAGTCGCTGTCTCTCCCTTCACTTTGTTTTTTGATCTTCTTCAGAATACAAAATGTATCACCAAAAACTTGCTTTCTCTCTGCCTCTCTATTGTTCCAAACCCTGCATGAGTGACAGTTATCTGTTCACCCTCTAAAATAGGTCGCCGAATGCTGAAGCAGAATCCTGACAGGACATCAGGTTGTTTGGCCAGCCAGAGGTTAGATGCCCTGACGACACTTGCCCTCGTCTTATGTTTTGTTTTCTCTCCATCTCACTCATCCTCTCATTCTCCTCTCTTCTCCTTACTCTGTGTATGTGTGCATGTCCCTGCCCGTGATGGGTCTCGTTAGCTGTCAAGTGTCATCTTTATTAGCACTCTCGGTGAGTCAGAGGAGTGACAAGAGAGAGCTAGGAGTCGGTCTTTCATTACCCCCGGCAACGGAAGTGTCATTCTCTCCATCTATTATTCATATTCTCTTTAATTTAACCAGGTAGAAGTGGCCTCGCCGCGTAGCGCTCGCAGATTCAGTGAGTCACCCCGGCAAGACAAACATGGACAGGGAGTTTTTTTTTTATTTTTTTTTATTTGAAGCTGTTCCCAGTGAGGCAATCTGCTTGCAGGCTGTCAGGAAACAGAGCAATTACATGTTCGACACAAGATTCAAGACTTCAAAAATGTAATGACATGAGTGCCATCTGTTAAAAATATTGTGTATGGCTGGCACAAAATCATCAAAATATTACTGTATCAGATTATTGTCAGCTTCGAACTTTGAATCCATGAAAGGCTCAATGTGATTGTTTATATTAATTCAAGAGTGCTAAAGCTTCTCTGTGTTTCATGCTTGAAAAGAAAAAAAAAATGCTAATCATCGCGCAATTAATTACGAGAATATTGTTTTTCCTTTTGTTTGTTATTGTGTTTTTTTTCTTTGCAGACATGTCTTAAATTTGCTCAGGGAAAAAAATAAATAAATAAAAAAACTAAATCTTTAGGGAGTACCACCTTGCCTGCATTAGATAAAAAAGATCAAACCGTAAGCATACACCCTTTATTCCAAAACACACACACATACACACACACACACACACACACACACACACACACACACACACACACACACACACATGCGAGCGAGCGAGCATAAACACACACTCCGAATCCACTCAAAAACCACCCAAAACACACACATCTACTAAAGCCTTTAGGAGCTCCAACTTCTCAAAGTTGGGAATGATAAGAAGTACAAGGAGAGCAGGAAAGAGTGAGACAAAGGAAGAGGGAGAGAGAGAGAGAGAGAGAGAGAAGAAAACATTACATCTGCTAGCCTAGAATTAGAGCGTGAATGTATTGTCACTCAACTGAATGTTGCAAACTCCAGGTTCCCTCAAAAACAGGGACGTCTCCCTCACCGCCTTTTCCCCCCGAGGACTGGGTGCGTTTGGGGAGATAATTGACGAGTCCCCTGGCATGCAGCGAGAGAACGAGCGCCACACTCAGCGACTCGCAGCCGCACAAAGCTTGGCTCCCTCACTTGTGTGTACGTCAGTGTGTACGTCAAAACAACAGACTGGAAGAGAGTGTGCGTATGTTTACGCGCACGTGTGTGTGTGTCTGTGTGCGTGCGTGGATGTGTCCGCGTGCGTTTAGCCGTGTGTTTATCAGAAGAGGAGGAGAATAGGGGTGATTATTCCTTTCTTTGTGTAGCGTAATCCATTTCCGCTAAGCTTGAGAGAGCACCCAGGAGTAATGAGAGATGAACCTGAAAGAGCCAGGCTCCATGAATACAGTTCTGAGGAAGGCCTGCGCTCTTTCTTTTTCTTTTCATCCCCCTTTCCTCTATGCCTCCCTCTTTCCTCTCCTCCGCCTCGCCATCCCTGTGCCTGTGGAACACTTCTGTGTTTGACTAACAAACTGTTGTGTCTGAGCTTCAACTTCTCCCCGGCTTTCTCAAGCTATAAGATGGCTATGCCAGATCCTGTGACGGATTGAATCCCACCCTTTCTTTTCCTTCTTTCAGAGCAAACCGCCTGCTAAACTAGAGGAAATGAAGGCATCGCAGCCGTGTACAGGAGGAAAGTTTACAGGAAAAGTTAGTCGCAGAAAGTAAAGTTGGATTTGGAGCCAGTGTCTTCTACTCACAAAGCTTCGCCATCTGTATTGGTAATTCTGTAAGTAGGAGGGCGCCCAAAAACCATGCAATCTCAATGTTTAGAATATAGTTAATGTGCTTAACATTTTAAAGGAAGCTCATTATTTAGTCAATTTCAGATGTGAAGAGCCTCACAAGGTGATTTGAACAGTTAACTCCCATTTACGCCGTAGTTAATATGGGTAAAATGTTAAAGAAATAAAAAACTCTCAGCACAAATGCGTCTTCGTCTTTGCTCTCTTCACCATCAAAAATAATTAAAACAACTCTTTACAGCTAATTTGTCCGTGACAGCAGCAGAGAAATGCTGTATTTTATCACACATTCTAAATCAGTGCACACAAATGACTGCAGTTGTTAGTTTCATTTTGAACATTATGGCTAATTAATGTAAATACCGCTGCAGTTGATTGCATAAAAATGACCGAACGTGTACGTTTGAGGCTCGAAGTGGCATTAAACTGAAAATGGATAAAAAGTTCATTGCGGAGCTCCAGACTATAGAACGTTTTCAATTAAGAGCTCTGAGCTGCTGGGAAGAGCTGCCAAACTGCAGCTATAAATACTCACAACGGGCCAGTCTACTTGTCCGCCTGTTTATTTGGTCAACGTTTTGCACGGCTCTTATTTATTCGTTCTGTTTGTTTATTAATTTTGCAGGACATTTACAAAATGAAACTGTCTGGTGTCGTTGCTTAATTTAATGCAGCCTCTTGAAGTAGAATTTCCACAATTTTTCTTTCTCTTCATCGCGCTCCGAAACAGCCCGAGTCCTCTTCATCGCAGGTGAAGCAGACTCTCTGTAGTCAGACGGGAATGTGCGAGAAATGCAAAAATGCAGCATTTGTCCTTTTTTTTTCTTTTCTGCTGTGTGGTTTTATGAAAAGTGTCTGCACATTGACATCAGAGGAATAAGGGAGAATCCAGTCAGACATGACAAAAACTGATGACACACGGACCAAGTTCCCTAATATTCTGACTGGAACCATAAATACCTCCCTTCTAAACAGATTGAGGAAGCTGTCACATCCACATTTGCCCAGGGACAAATTCATTCATAGGAAAATAAGAAGAACAGGCCCAGACACACAAGACGGTGTCTCTCAGTGTCAAACGTACTGTGTTAGAGAGACAGACTGTGTGAGTCACCGAACAATCACCATTTCATCAAATTGACAACAATATGATACATAATAACGTGGAGACTTTTATTACCTTCAATTTCTCTCCATGAAGTCTATACATGAGGCCAAATTAACAGAGAATAGGTGCAAATGCTTGTGTGATATTGGCTGTTTTTTTTTTTTTTTTCCCTGCACAAATCTGTGTGTGTGTGTGTGTGTGTGTGTGTGTGTGTGTGTGTGTGTGTGTGCATGTGCACTCCAGCATATGTGCGTGTGTGTGTGTGAGCGAGAGAGTGCATGCCAGCAGAAGACTCGGCTGTGAGTGCAGCAGGCTCCGGCGCTCGCTCAGTTTGTCCCTGCTGCGTGCGCTCCCACCCAACGCCTCCATTCCCCGACCCCCTGCAGAGGCCTCTGATTGCTGTGGAAACCGCACTTAAGGAGAAAATTAGGATTGCCTCCTCCCTAATTTAAAAACACCGCTTAATTGGTTTCATTTATTACAGATGGAAATGCAAACTAAATGTTGTGCTATCTGATTTCATAGGTGCGCTTATTTGCTTAGAGAGACGAGATGAAAATAAACTAATCAAAAATTGCACAGGCAATTTAGAGGAAGAAAAGCCGCGTCGCCGAAGACGGGGGAGAAAATGGAAACATACAACTCTTGTCCTCATAGAAACGCCCTTCAAGGTAAACTCAAGTGGGTTGTGTCGTCGTGGAAAATTACTGCTCTGATCCCACTGCCCCTTGCACAATCAAGACTCCAGCCTGTGGCAACCTAGCAGGTATATTTATCTCTTGCGGCAACAAACCTTACATACATACAGACAGACGTGCAGACATAATTGAATCCTTACAAAAGCGCTCTCATATACGAACATGTTCGGTAAGCGGCCTTACATCTTTTCCCGTGCACGCGCCGCCTAAACATGAACACGAGTACATGTAAACATCGAGTTCAACACAATTTTCGGACGGACAAAAACACCACTCTACTTCTCTGGTCATCCCTCCACAACATTCCCCGGACCAGGGGTGTGTACGGTCCCACCAGAGGGTGACAGCGGTCAGTGGTCACCTCTCTCTCACTGACTGGTTCTGTGTTGAACCATAACCACACCGTCACCACACGGCGTCCTGGGGCCAGGTGAGCATGCCACTATGCAGGGCACAACACAAACATCAGTCCAGTCTTGTCTCTGTACATATGCGCACGGGGGGCAAGCAGCGGGGCATGAGCGGTTAAAGTTTATTTCTGGATGTATTCATTACACAGTGAAAGGGTTGCAGTTGGGGCTAGGCAATTGTGGCGCCAGCGTGTGATTGTGGCAAGACAGGCTGACCGCCCAAAAATGGCTGAGCTAACAGGGACAAGGAGGAGCAGGCGAGGTTTACACTTGCACTCGCTAGCCTCTGGCAAGTTGTAGTAGTCTCCTCACTGTCCCCACCAACACACCTTGTGAAGTTCACCCGGCCCACCGAAACCACTGTACAGGGCAACGGATTGTTGATGGATTGCGGGAAAAGGGAAAAAAAAAAAAAAAAGGCCAGAGAGTAGCGCAAAAGGGCAGAGAAGGGAGAGAGGCAGAGAGATCAGAGGCGGAGAATCTGAGTGTCTCTACCTTTTCTGTTGAAACTAACAACTTCATAGGCGGCAGCCACCAAGCACGTCTGGCAATCACATACTCTTCCACAAAGAAAATAATAAGCAGCGACTGCAGACGGAGAAAGAAACTGCAAGAGAAGGAAAGACGTGAGGGTAAAAAGTGAGAAATGGATAGAGGGAGTTAAGAGAAACTACTTCTTTGGAGAAGTAACTGTGCTCAACCTCCGAATGTTGAGAGAGAGAGGGAGAGAGAGAGAGAGAGAGCGATAGCGGTTTATTTGATGGCTCTGTATGTTTGAAATGGTGAAAAACTTGCTCCCATCACCTTTGCCTTTCTATGGCCTGTGTTGCTGAGGGTGTTTCACTCTGAGATGTTGTGTAGCTGTTTTGTGATGAGAACACCCTGAGGGAGACACAGCGGGACACAGGGTGTTAGGGTTCAGCTGTGTTTGCTTGCTTACAACCCGAGGAGGGAAAAAAAAAAAAAACAGAGACATAAAATCAATGATGAGACTGTTAGTGGAGGTTTAAAAGGGAGCGTTTAGAGAGGATCCCTGGGTGGAAGGTGATGTAGTTGCAGTTTGTAAAAAGCATGCGATCCAACTCCACACTGCAAGAGAGCGAGGGGCAAGACAGCCTCTATGTGAAATTGCCGTCTTCGCGTGAAAGCATATAGGAGTGATTGAGCCAGAAGATGAGTGAGCTCCAGAACATGTGTTGATCTGTTTTTTTTTTTTTTTTTGTTTTTTTGGGTATTTATGTGAGGTGGAGGAGTGAAGGGATGGGGAGTTGTGTGTGTGTGTGTGTGTGTGTGTGTGGCCTGTGTTTGTATGCGTATACGTGCGCCCTCGCATGCATGCGTGCGCACATATGCGTACAAATTCTAGCTTTTCTGGTTATCAGTCTTGTGTGTGGTTCAGGATGATAAATCACATCCTATTCTTTAGCGGTGACAGCTCGTCGTGGCAGCAAATCTGATTCTGGCCTCTTAAATCAAGACATGTGGTTGAACGGAGGCTGTGAGATCTGAGGTTTGCGATGCCTCTCAAAGAGAATGTCTGAATGGGCCTTTTGATAAGAAAACAGCTTGAAGCCATCCCACACAGGCATGAAAACAGCATGCACCTCCCGTGTGAGAGCCAAACAGATTGGAGGGGATGCGATGCTGGATCTGTTCCTATTACCCAACGAGCCAAGTGCGCAGAGTGATTGACAATGATTAAGTGTAAGAGGGTATGCTAGTGTCATTCCCTGAAACATATTTCCTACTTGTCAGTGTGTAGGAGGGCTGGGCAGAGCCTGTCCATCAAAAAAGACAGGAATACTCAGTCTTTATTATTTGCAGATCTTATCACTCTGGATCAAATTACTGTCTAAGAGGATACCTGAAGTCTCCTCTGATGTTTTCCCTACTGCATCGGTAAAGTGTATTTTTTTTTTTTTTTCCAATTGCAGGTCAGTGTAACAATGAAGGGATGTATCACAGATAGGAAAAAAAAACTCCTCCAGCTTTGGAATGTGATGATCCAAGTTTCAACTTGGAATCTGTTGTGGAGTCCCTGCCAAGTTTCAGGAAAACAGCGCTTGTTGACAAGTTGGTTGAATCGTGATCAAGGCACCTGCCACATTGAGAACCTGAATCAGGCACCATTTGGCGGTTCACGAGGTCACCCATTCTGTGTTGGGGAGAGAGAGCATGTGCCAAATCCTCCTTTCAATCATATAGTGCATGCAGAGAATACCACCCACTTTTACACTGTTGGTTTTGGATCAGACGGAACAAAAAGAAAAAAACTTAGATCTGTTTATTAGAGGCAACCTTTCTGAGCTGCCCTTTTAGTATGCCTCCTTTATGCCGTGCACAGGTTTATGAGTTAACCGGCTTGTAGTGTGAACCGCGTCTCATTAAATAACTGCTCTGTTGCCAACTTTTAAGTATTAGTGGTCCTTTGAGTCCAGTTTGTGTTCTATGCTTTTCTTCAGTGCAAACGCAGGATGAAATATTAATACTAAATTGAAGCGCTTGTGGCAATTTCACACTGATCATAACAGTATATTTTCAAACACCTGGTCCGTCTATATTTATTCTTAACCACCTGTTTAGTTAATTGAAAGACATCAAACGCCGTATGTAGAGATTACTAAAGTCTTTATGCGCATGTATATAATTTCTCTGTATGGTCAGGCCATTGTCCAAATAATATGAATCATAATATTAGTCTATCCCATCGGAGCGCACCTTCCCCTGATGTGTCTTTGATTCAGTTCAATAAAATGAAACTAAATCCGTCATCTCTCACCAGCCATGATACCGTTGTGCACGAGTGATGCAGTTGTATTGTGTTTTTACAGGTAACGTCTTTCACAGCTGCCAGCAAATCTCATGATGAAAACAAATAATTATGTAAAGCGGATAAAATACAAAACCATCTGTGTACAGTCAGGTTCCCGTCCAGACTTACAGGCTGTCAGAATCCCACTGATCTCTGATGTCATTAGGGAACGGTCCTTTAAAACTACACTCAGTATCACGATGATAGTGCCACACAGCACCGCTTATGTAAAATGCAATTAAAACTTGTAAATTGTAAAACAAGCATTCACATTTGTAATACTCTGTAAATGGGTGCAGAGATGGAAAAGTGTGTGTGTGTGTGTGTGTGTGTGTGTGTGTGTGTGTTTTACTTAATAAGTAAAAGTTTTGCTTTTCAATTTTCACTGAGGTGAAAGTACAAGAGAATTAGCATCAAAATATACTTAAATATACTCAAATTGCCAAATATAAAATCACTTATGCAGAACGGCACATTTCAGAATCATTTATATGAAGTTACAGGATTATAATGACTGATGCTTTTCATGTTAATCTTCAGTTTAATGTTACATCTAGTAAAGGTGGAGATCATTTTAATTACTCTGCATCGTGATGGGTGGTTCAATCTGCGATAATAAATTGCATTTCACTGCTGATTTGTACTTTTTTAAATGATTAATAACAAGTGAATGTGAAGGTTTGCATTTGGAAGTTAGTGCAATAGAAGTATAGAATATATTTAAAATGGAAAAAACTTAAGCAAAGTACAAAATACCTCAAAACTAAAGGAACCAGGGTTGGAGGGGGTTACTTTAAAAATGTATTCTGACACAGTTTCTAATTACCTCATAAAAAATGTAGTCAGTCACCTTATCCAAGTATGTCAATATGTAAGTAATGTCACTTGATTACCTTCTTTTACTTTTGGATTACCTTGATACCAAACAGATGCAAATAAAGACTAGAGATAACAGAGTGGTTACTGACGACCAGAGTGATGTTGTGTGAGACTTGTGAAGTGTTGTCATGTGTCATGTTGTGCATGGTTACAGTATATCATTCTTTTTTTTTAATAGTATGCCTGTCAGTGATCTCCTCTTTTTTTTAAGTATAGTATCTGTAATCTAATTACATATTTTTCCCTGCAACTGTAACAGAAAAAAAACAAAAAACATTTTTGGGGTATTCTAATAAAATAATCCCATTACATGTCTTCCATTACTCCCCAGGTAAGGTTTGTTACCCCCCGCAACTGAATCAATGTAATTGTGAAATGCATTTTAATTAGTCACATCTGACTGTGTGACGGTGAAACAAATCAGTTACAGTTCTCATCAAAACATAATTAACAATGCCATCAATGTCGACGCAGAGTAAAGCACGGTGCTACAGCGAATCATGCTAACTTCCTCTGCCTCGCGATTTCAGGGAGATGACACGTTTTCTTTTGCACCTCACAGAACGAGCTGCCGTCAATAACAACAAATGGCCACAACACACCGCCACCACCACCTGAGCCTGATTTGGAGTGAAAAATCATTAAGTTTATTCCTGCTGAATCTCTGCATAACAAAGACTTCTATGTATGTGCTATTTAATTAGGAAAAAAAACTGAAGATGTGCCATCCAGGCAGTAAAAAAAAATAAAATAAAAAAATAAAAGAGAGAGAGAGACAGAAAGCCAGGAGGATATTGAAGAGGGGAACAACAGTTGCAGGCAGTGCTGCTATTTTTTTTATTTTTTTTTTTCTCCAGGAGCTTCCTCTCAGGTACGCTGAGAAGCGGCATGCAGCAGCAGCAACAGCAGCAGCAGCAGCAGCAGCAGCAGCAGCGTGTCTTTGGCTGACCTATTTAGGTAATTGCACTCTTCATTAAAAAAACTCCATCTGCAAGAGAAATTACACTTCCCCAATGGAATCTAGGTAACATAATCTCCCTCCGGCGGACTAATTGCATGGCATGATAACCTCATAGGCTCGGCCTGTTTAATTTTTCATCTCTTTTCAAATAATTATGGATCAGTAGAGAGAGGTATTGATTTGATTCATTAACTTCCTACACTGAGCCAAGGTTAACGATTACACAGATCCCCAATTACACAGTAAAGATCCACTGGTCTATTTGCTTTGATTGGCTTCCATTTTATTATTGGCAAAGGTTGCGTTGAAACAATACACAGATTTGGTAGCGGGGGGAATACAGAGCAGGTGTACAGTAAATGCACCATGCCTCCCAGCTATAAGCACATTATTGACAAGTGAAATGAAGTGTGCAGCTGAATAATCTGTTTTAAAACAGACCGTGGCGATATTTTCTGTAACACAGGCGCCGCATTCCCGGTACGGTCGTGTCTTTCCACCGCTGGCGTCTCGAGCTCCCGCTTAATGGGAAGGACATACTGTTGCACATTCTATCCTCGGAGCATTAGCGCGTTTTGTTGAGAAATCGGGAGCGTTTCAATAAATGAGTCTCACAGCAGCGATGGGAGCCACATTCCCACCTTGCACTTTGCTCAAACACCTGCTGTGCTCTACTTGTGAACAAACAGGTCTTTAGAAGACACGGCCTCAGGCAGGGTGAACAGGCATAGGAAGCAGTTCAGGCTCTGACTCCGGGGTGTCTTACTTAACGTGCAAAAGAAAGGTTTGAGGGCATGTGTGAGAGATACTGTACAGAAGTGATCCCACGTGATATTCCCTTAACAGTATATTGTTTTGTAACACGGCGGAGTGATGTAACTTTTGTATAAGTGCGACACTATAGCACCGATTGCTTTCCAATGACTTTATATCCACACATATATTAAACCGTAACTCAGGTCCCATGCTGCACTCATACTCCTGTTTCGCCTGTTTGTTTCTGTTCATCAGATTTCTAATCAGAACACAGTGTGTTAAAACACAACACAGCTTTTGTCTTTGCTATAAAGTAAGAGCCTTTCTTATGTTAGACTAGCGTGTCCGACCCCTCCAGGATGATTTGAAACAGACATGAGGACATTAAAATGACTGTAACGTCTAGATGATTTCCTCCCATTAAGTTTCCTCTCCTCTCCCCTTCCATAATCATTTCTCTTATTTCCGCCAACTTATCCAGGCAAAGGGAGAGGAAGCTTGTCTTCACCCGTCCACAGATGAATCACATTTCAAATTCATTACATCAAGGATGAAAAAAAAAAAAAAAAGAATTAATAAGAAGGAAAGGAGCTACAGAAAGTACCAGATTTCATACATGTGTATTCTATAAATGCTGGCTGTTTTCGCGGCGAGGTGGGGTACTTTTTGGGGCAGTTTTTTGAGTTGGCACTCTCGCATCCATAGTAAATGTTCGTTCTTGTTAATCACGCAGTGGGGTAAGTGCTAATCTACCCCCTGCCATTGCTTCTTCTCTCAGTCTCCAGCCGAGGACCCCCTCGTCTAGCATGGCCGCGCCAACACACACACATACACACGCTGTCCAATGATCTCACCTGCTCTATATCTGCCTCTATGAAAGCCCTTCCAACTCTGCCAGCTGAATGTGCGAGCACATGTGTGCAGAAATGCCTGTCTGTGTTTAGTATTGTGCTCTAGTTGCTATGATGCATTAAAATAGCACCATGGGGCTTGAAAGTGTTACAGGACTTCGCTGAGCGGCTCTACGGTCTCACCGCGGCCACCAAAATTGTTAGAAAAAAGAGAGAATTATCCACACGATCTCACGTCTCCGGCTGAGATCTGAACAGAACCTCACCCAGAGATTACACAACCGGCCTTGGGACTCACATCACCCCTTATTTTCGAACCAAAAAGTATCTCCAAGTTGGTGGCCTTTTTTCTTCTCTTTCTTTTGATTTTTCTCACATCCTCTTTTTTTTTCCCTTCCTCCTCCGTCAGCCCCCCTTGTTCTTTCTGACCACTCCTGTCTAGCGGCGGACAATGGAAACTCCTCAGACGGGATAGAGTTTCCATGGGGTATACTAAACTAGATCCTGGGACCTATAGGGGCCCAGAAGGGAAACCCGCCAACTATTCCTCCAGTCATGGAGGCTCATGTTGCCTTTCACCATCCATCTGTGGGCATAGAGAGAGTGCAGACAGGCCAGCCTGCTTTTATTTGCCCAGCATTTCCATTCAGGGTGATGAGGCCTGCCAAGGTTTCACAGGTACTGGTAATGTAAGCCTTGCTCCTGGGGTCTCAGTAGTCTAATTTAGGGGGTTTGGACAGCAGCTCAGGGGCGTTGGAGCGGTTTGGTTGACTGGCTCTGAGTTGGGTTGGTGTGTCTCTCAATCAGACCCTTCATGGAGCAGACAGGGGGAGGAGGAGAGCCCGGGCACTACTTCCACTGTTATTCCTTCCTCCATCTCTCTTGCTCCCTCTCCCTCTGTTTCTCCCCCTCTTTCTTTCCTGTGTTGAGGTTACACAGTGCATATAGTGCAGTAGCATTCCCAGAAGGGTCGTTCTCGGGCTGTTGACATTGCAAAAAAGTGTACGTTTTAACAAGTGTTTAAAGAGCATAGCTGGGGACACGGGTCTGTGACTCTGAATGTTTGGAGTGTTAACAGGGCCCTGGGTACGATTCAGCCCCGCTCACGAGCGGGATTCAGGGCGACATGTTTGTAGAAGTCTGGTCATTGTGGCCTACTGGTTTTTCCCCAGCTGCCCCACCCCCACGCCAACAGAACCTGGACCCAACTGGGGTCAGCACCAGACCCTCGACATCACTAATCGGATATAAAACATTTTTTTTTGTAATCGGCGATTGCTCTCTGATTGAAGCCTCTAAAATTATGAGGAGCAGAAGCAGAGTTACTCTACCTGAGTTGGTGGTTGTTGAGGGAAATTGGGTAATTTTGCAAATCACCCCTGCAGGTACCTTTGGCAATTTCATCAGTGTGGGGGACAATAAAAACAACACAGGGAAAGCAGCGTAGAAATAATTCCTGTTTTAAGTAACAACCCAATTACACCACAGCCATACAGCAGACCCAGAGAGACACTTGGATGGGGTTAATTTGAATAATGAGTGTAAATACTCTCCATGGACTACTCAGCAGCCCTCTTCATTGCCCACTTCATAGGTTTTTATTTAAGTAATTACATAAGTTTCTCAGCTGCCTGAGTGTACATTTATGGTGTTAGTGTCAAATAATTTTCATTGCCCTCATTATTTCTGAATCAAGGTAATTATGCTTAATTAGCTGCACAACGCTTTCTGAGTGTAGGTCACTGAGGTAATGTCAAAGTACAACAGATGCTCCAACTATATATTTTTATGATAAACACAAACAAAACAATACAACTTCCACCCAAACTGGTAGCATTTTAACAACACAGATGATACCAACAGACTATTTTTGTCCATATTGTAGGCCTCAAGTTACTCATTGATCCGATTTTGAGTTCTCTTGGTTCAGAACTGCTACAGTTATGTCCCTCTCAAGATCTGTAAGAATCTGTCTAGGTTACTCACTGCACCCCTAAAACCAACCTCTAAATCATATCTACGACATCTCTCCATCATTGGTTTGTTGCCAATTTACCTCATGGCAAAATCCCATTTGAGTTCTACCCTACCTATCCCCCCTTCATAGCTCCCAATTCAAACATTTGACAGCCTCTGGAAAGGTGCAGTTCAAGTTGTTTTCCCTCAGACGTCTCTCAAATGCAGCGTTAACAGGCAGTATGAAAAATACCCCGAAGACACATATCAGTTTGGCTAAAAACAGGCCGTTAGGAGGAAAACATTCAGAACCCCTCGTGAACCAATATGTTTGAAACTCTCTGGAGATGTGGCGCTACCGCTTTCTGTCTGTTTTGTGGGACCAGCAATTAGCTTATCCTGAGTTTTAGCTCACAAGAAAGTTTACTGTCGACACAAAGGTCCAATTTTACACAAAGACCGAGGCTTACAGAAAGTTTTACTTGTGTTTTGAAGTCACTTGCAGGTCTTTATCCATTTTCCTTTAGTGTAATAATCGTTGTTTCTCATCGCAGCTCTGTGGGATGTCTGTCAGGACCACAACTCACTGCGAGGTCCACAGAACCTGAATTTTTGATTCTGAACATTATCCACAGCTTACTTTTTTTTATTTTTACTTCAGTAAAAACATAGCTGGATACGGCACATACCTATCTCTCAACAGAATTCTAACCCCAAACCCGGACACCAATGATCCACTGTATGTGGTGAACATTTATCAAGTTTCGTTTTACATACTGTTGCACAAAGAGCAGAGTGTTCTGGGAACTTACTGTAGGGGACAGACCTCAGAGCCCACAAGATCTGCATATGTTAGCCTTAACCTCACCATACTTATGAGAGAACACTTCTTCTTCTTCTTTATATTTTGGACACATGTCTGTGGTCAGAGTTACATATTTTGCATAAGGTTGAACTGCGGTAGTAAGGAGAAAAGAGGAACCTGCTGAAGATTTACCATGAGGCTATAAAAATAAAAAAATGTTGCAAGGTTGAAGTAAAAGAAATGAAATACCACACATTTCCGAAATCTGTTTTTTTTTTTTTTTAGGCCTCGTCTACTCCAAGGAGTTGATTTGTAAAAAAAAACAACCTTTTCACCACTTCAGAAACCCTCAGTGGCACCTTAATGCTGCCCCACACACATACACACACACACACACACACACACAAACACGTGCACACACCCATGTACACACACCAAGAGGGAGACCCTTTTTCCTCAGATGGGATACGACAATCCAATCAGGCGTGCAATCATGCTAAAACAGAGTAAACATGGCCAATTACAGAGCATTTTGCTGGATGCTGATTAGTGCGTGTTACCCCGGGGCTACAGTGAGGTAAACAGAGGCAGTGACCGACGGCGTGTTGACGTTCTCCCTTCACTTCACTTGGCCAACCGGATGAGGGATGACAATGCAGCGTGCGTAATCTGTTAAAGGTAGAATAACAAATACCAAAGTGCCACTTTGGTTCCTCCATCCCCCGGCAGCCGTTTCCACCCCTGGAGGGCAATTCGGACCAAGATTTATTAGACATAATTAACTGACTGTGCTGCCCCTGTCTTAGCCTGATATTTAATTTACTCACTTAAACAAAAGGCAGTCAAATGGGATGGGTATTTTCTCTGTGAATGCCTTTTGTTTGACTTACTGTTCTGCTTTCTGGACTTTGTGAGACTTAATGAAGTCTGCATAGTTGCTAACATGATATGAATGCATGCGGCCATGCATACAAATGTGCACATGCTACTGATGAGACGTTGAACGACCAGAGAATGACACCGATTGCTTTCCAGCGCAGTGGCATAAAAGCTTTTGTTACATTATGAACGTGAAATTTCAACAAATACTTTTTGTAGCAGTTTGACAGATAATCATGATGATCATTTTACTCCAGCTGTGTTTACGCTATGATAAAGCAAAGCTCACAATGCAATGTAAACAATTTAAAAGAATTTAATAAGCCCCTTTGATAAATACATTCCTTGCAACATCAAAACCAAATAACTTGGTTACCAGATGAGGCTTACTAATGTATATGTGTATTGTTTCACCACAGCAGGGATCAGGGTCTAAATAAAGTTCTGCAGAAATAATTTTAAGCGTCAAAAAGTCTCCACTTGGGGGGCACTGCCTTCCTAAAGCCCTGGACCTTTTGGTATGGGGCTTGCAGCACTGGACATATCAGACTGGTGAGATACTCGCAGATATGTTTTAAAGTCTGCAGACTCTTTGGTTATTGTTCAAATGAAAGATGGACAATTCATTCAAGCTTTTCTTTTTCATACCTGTGGACTAATTTACCATTTTTTGGGGGGTCATTGGACAGCAGTGGAAATGGCAGGCAACAAGGGCTGAAGGAACCTTTACTTTCTGGAAGAGTAGTTCCGGGGACTAAAAATATTTGGTTGTATAAACAACTTATTAAATCCTGAAATATTTTCACTGAAGCATTATTTTTTTATGTTAGTGTCACAGTCCAAGGTTTATTGGTACAACCAAATAACAGCCAATGAATAGTTTTATTATTATTATTTTTTTTAAATAATTGAGTGTTTCTTTACTAAAACCTCTACAAATGTTCTGTTGACAGTCGATACAAGTAATGTAGCCTCTGTAACAATTTCTGCAGTTCCTTTCTGTGCAGCATTATCAAGCCTGCGAATGCCTGTTTACACTTAACACCAAAAGACTTCTACCAATTTACAAATGGGCAGATCTTCATTTCCAAACACAACATTATGTAATTGCAGTCATCATTCTGTCATCACGCCCATAGTTGTGGAGTGGTCGGGACAAAAGGCCCTTCAGCGAAACTTAAAGGTTAGTCTACTGAATTCTCCAGAAGACAGAAAAGGTTAGTTTTCTGAAAAAGAAAAAAGATTATATATTATAACCACATGAAGTAAAAGCAGAAACGTCTGCTCCTTTCGCTCAGTGGGTGGTATTGGTGGCTTATCTCTGAGGGTTGGCGGTGGTGGTGGATTTAGTAGCACCAAAGCCTGCACAGAAACGGGAAGTGTGTTCTTCTTAACGCTGGAGATTGTGGTGGGGAGGGGAGGAGAGTTTGTGAGTGCCTGTCCGTTCGTCCGTCTGACTGGTTTTCAGTCAGAACCTCACGAGTAAGTGTTCGGAGGGTTTGAGCTGTGTTGGAAACCCCCTCAGATTCCTGACAGTCTGTCTGTCTGTCTGACTGTCTGTCTGTCTGTCCAGCTGCTCTGCAAGACAGAAGTGTCGAAACACTTCACTTCCTGAGAGGCAGCAGACACCAGGGTCGGACGGCCTCGTTCTGATGCGAGTGTAATTGTTGTGTGTTCAGTCTGTGTTTGTGCTTAAGTTGTAAGAGGGGGGGTATAACCTCACATTATGTTTCATGATTGTGTTTGCACTTATTTTTCTTTCAGTCCTTCTGTATATTGTGACACAGTTACTATACAGGAAAGGCACATATACCGGTCAAAGTATCAGTTCCTCTTAAACAGAGACAGGGCCTTTGGGTCTTTTTATCGTCATATTCTCAATAAAATGAGAATACAGTAATCCCCTGTAACAAAGCATGTAAACAACTTGCTTTCTATGGGAATCTGATATAGTTAATAACGTGTGTAATTTGTGATCTGCTATTTTTATAGTTTGATTTGTCGGGTGCAGTGGTGATTAAATAGTATTGTATCTTTGGCATGTTTCAGCGACACATTTCCTCTGTTTTTGATCATTCTCTTGCTGTATGTCTTGCATATGGAAAAAGTATGAGTAATATGCATTGCATTGTAGATGTGTCGGCAGAGCGTACAGAATCTAAGTACACAAAGTGCGTTTGTATGTGTGCTTGTGTGTGTGTGTGTGTGTGAATACGTCGATGACTGTGTGGCTGCACACATACATGAACGCACGTGTGCAATGACAAGACCGAGACAAGGGATGCCCTGCAGCTGCTTGTTCCATCTGATGAGGCAGAGTCTAGCTCTGATAGATTCCATCTACCTTGCCTTAACCTTAATTTGCCAGGATGCGGCACGTCAAACAGCCTCGGGACCAATGGAATCTGTCAGCCAACTTCAAAATGTTTGTCATTTCTTTCTCTGCCGTAACAAAGGGGTTCAAACGTGCATCCACTCAAGCAGCAACAGATCTCCTATGCTTTCTCGTTTGCATGTCTCCTTACGAGGCCAGTGTGAGAGTATTTTCCATCCAAGGTAGCTGATGTTGGCACACTGAAAAGGGGTTCAGGGTCTTTTCTTTAGAATTTTTCATTTTAAAGTCCTAACCAGTGGGTCATTGACATTTTTTATGCATACCTTGCAAGAAGAGGGTGTCATGTCTGTGCTCGGGAAAATATCAAGACTTAAGCTACAATTAAAAAAATACATTAAAGGGGCTCTGCGAAACTTCAGTGTTGTGCTGGAAAGCCAGTCGTTTCCTAAACCAACCAACGTTAGCTACCGTCGCTCTCAGTTGGTGGAATGGGTAGAGTCACTAAGGCACAGGAGTGTGTGCATACAGTCACATCCTTTTCACTGTCATTGAAAAACCAACCCAAAGTTATCCACTGTCCAGGAGTGCTGAACAACTTAACAAGTAGTGCGCAGGCCCGCAGAGAGAACATCTCATACTCTACATCACATTACGATCTGCTCACATATGGCGAACAAAAAACGGATTAATACATGTAAATTCCTAGGAACTGTTCCATAGAACCTCTTTAATTTAACCCAAATTGATGTAACCAGCATGTTGGTATTTAAGCGCACTCTCCATCTTAAGTGGCATATGTTGCTGTGCTTTCCTACTTTTGATGAGATTGTCGGAGTTTGCTGCCTCCAGATTGTTGATCTTGGTTGAGGTGTCCTCATAAGTTGTCATGAAGTAAAGACGGAGACAGACACTCTCAGTTCCCTAATTCAGCACATCTCTTTGCTTTTTTACTGGCAGCACACTGTTCCTCACGCTGATAATGTAACGGCTCAGCGGAAGATTACTTGAAATCCGCAAGACAGATAAAGTTGAATTTCTTGTGCTCTTATTTTGATCAATTTTGTTCTCTGACTTGCACCAAGAGAGTTTGCACGTGTGTCCAAGTGTTTGAGTTTTATGAGTGCGCATGCTTGTACTGTTCGTGCAAAGTGTGCATGTTTGTGTGTCTGAGTACAGCTGTTTGCTTCTTTCCACAGAGTGCCTCTGTGGTTGCCTTCTTGGCCCTTAATGCCGGAAGTCCCCCACCAGTCGCATGTGACATTGGTTCCTGACACCCTCGTGTTTACAGTGAGCGCAGACGGACGCGGTCCCCTCCAGAAACGTTTGTCCTTAGTAAAAAGAGGAGGTGTTTGTCCTTCCAAGCCTCTTGGGAAATTGTCCACGGCTCTCGTTAAGCGGCTCCAGACCACACTGAAAACACAGCCCTGTCCACAACAGATGTTTGTTTTGCGTCGACTTTGCTCTGTTGCGCTTGAGAATAAGAATAGAATCCTTATGGAGGCTGTTGTCCACATGAGCCACTTTGCTGTGGAGGCTGTGGTTGGTGGATTATATCAACAGCAGAATTATACCCAGACCCCTTGTTTAAAGTCAGTTTATTGTACATAAAGATTTCACGCTTAAGATCCTCTTGTGTTCACTCCAGAATATAACTGAACACTGGAAAAGAAAAATGAAATATCTGCATCATTTCAATGGGAAATACGTGATTATACAACTCCACCTGTATGTTTTCTTGGTTATAGCAGTGTTTGTGTGAGGAAAAGTCTTTGTAAAATCTTAAGAGGAAAGTAGCTTTTAAAAGGAGGGAAGGAAAAAAAAGAGAAAGAAGAAAGGGATATATGGCCCAGAACATTACCACCAGCCAGGTCATTAATGAGCATTGCTCATGCTGTCATGGCAACTATTATCACAGTGATGTCGCTAATGGCATCTGAGACGGAGCAAGAGAAATATGCGAAAATTATTGTCAGATTCAATTAGGATCCCTTCGTCTGAACTCAGCTGGTCCTCCTCCAGGCCCCTCATTGATTAGCTATCAAATTGAAAGAAGAATGGGAATGCTGGAACTCAGACACCCTGATGTGAGAGTCATCACAGAATCCTGACGCTCACCGATAGAAGAAGGCTGACCCTATCCAGCAACCTTAATCAGCATCATTGCTGACATATTTTCTATTACTTGTAGTGCAAGCTATTGTCTGCACTCAGAGTATAATTGTTCTGACAATGCCTGAGATGGCTGGGTTTTTCAGCTGAGATTGTTTCTCTACGTCGTTCGGAACAAAAGCTAAACCAGTGCAGCTTCAAGAAAAGATGAGTTCAAGTCGATTCACACTGTATTATTGATCAGATTTGACACAATTAAGTGTAAAAAACAAATTGCTCTTGCTCTCCGGATTCTGAGTTTGTTTTGTATTTTTCGCTCAGACCCCAAATTATAGGCCTATCACTGTGAACGTTTACTGGAAAATAATGAGGCATGGCTTAAGGAAATGTGGTGCTGAGAATGATGTCAGCCTAATGAGAACCATATTGGCCTGATGGGCAGGTGGTTTGGTGAAAGGGAACAAGTGAAAAACAGTGTGGATGTTTAAGAGCTGGGTGCTGGTATAATCTGGATTGATGAGTCCCGTTTGGTCAACATGTTTGTGCGCTCTGGAATGCATGAGGTTGTGGTGGCGGGCCACATAAGAGAGGCCGGCCTGGATGGCCAGATTCCTGTGGTCAGACAACGACAGAGCTTCTTGCCCCCGTTTCAGAAAAAAAAAAAAAAAAAAAAAAGCAAAACCTCACTCATGTTTGCTGGCCTGCAGTCGACAATAAACTCTCAACTCACAGCGCACTTAGCTAGCTTTCAAATTTCCTGACTATTTTAACATAGAAGTATACTGTATGTGGTCCAGTAGAGCAGGCTGGGGTCTCATTATGTTTCTTTAACAGAAAGTCTTCTATAAAAGACAAGATTTTTATGAAACGGACACATGTGAATAAGAATGAATACAGACATTTTCTTCTCTCTGAATGAGCATCAGTATGGCGCGGATCATGTGTATATTTAGATTAATAACCCACCATGTCTGCAACTTGACTGCGAACCACAAACTACAGCACAACCACGCCAAAACTAACCTTTAAGGTTGTTGGGATTGTATCATTGTCCCAGTCCCTTTTGAGATCATGTGACGGCAGTAATTACAGGTTATCGTGTGTATGTCTTCAAGAAATCTCAAGCCGAGTGGACAATGTGGCCTGTGTTTCTATGTTCAGCACTTTTACGCTGAAGTTAGGCTGTCTGTGAAGATGTCGATGAAATCAAACTTAGAATAAGAATATTGCAGGATCACTCTCCCATCTGTGCCGAGTTGAATCCATCACTAGTGGAGTCACAGTCACCAGTCACAGTGGTCAGTTAGTGTGTTGGTCACATTGTGGATCATGGTCTTTAGAGCCTAGGCTTCACCGAGAGCTCTTCCAGTCCAGACTGGATCCGTGATCACCTCAGGGGGTCAATCCCAACTCTCACCCGGGGACGATTGGCTTCCCCCGGGACTTCCGTGGTTCATGCCTCCGCTCAGTCATCCAGCCAGCTCTCATGGGACTGTCTTCTTTGTCTGGGTGGGGGCAGCAGTGAGTCCTGCGGTGGCTGAGGACACAGTGGTCTGCCGCCTTCATTCTGTGGCAGAGATTGTGATCAGGGTCAAAGGAAGAGATGTAACAATACGCTTGCCTTCTTCAGATGTAAACAGAGAGCTTTTGATGTTCGGTGTGTTTTTGAATGTGGGTATGACATGACGGAGAGACGCCTACTTGCCGGGAACATGTGGAAACTTCTGTGTCTTCCTTTATCTTTCTTTTTCCATGTGTTCCTTTTATTCTCAGAGATCCCACTGCGTGACTCCAGTTATCATTATCAAATCAGCTGTCCTGTGCAAAATGTATTCCACCCCAGACAATAAATTTGCCTGTGAGCGCAGACGCTGCAGACATTTTAGTAGCAGAACCATTTTTCAGTTGTTTTTTGTTCATATCTTATAATAAAGCATGCCGTTGAATAGCTGGACCTTAAATGTTGCAGAGCAAATGACTGCTATTACACCATACGGCCATGCAAACAGCATTACACGTGTGCACGAAGAGGCTTTTCATTTGAAGTAGCAGCTTGCAAATTATTTACAGGCCAGAACCCAAAATTATATGAGGTGAAGCAAACCTGCTGCTTTCTTGCAAATGGGAAATTCTTTTCATTCTTTTGGATGCTTTTTTTAGGTTTCACCTTCCCTGTTTAGACTGTATCAGCTAAGTGCAAGTGTCGAATTCAGAGTGGATGGATAAGGTGACTGAAATCTAATAACCACAACAAATGCCTCTACCTCATTGGAGTCGTTACAAAATGCTCCCATTCTTCTCAGTTTTGGCAGGGCATCAAAACCTGCATCACCGCAATCGCAGTTTTCAGTCGTCTGCTTCTCAAATTGAAACAAACCGAACATTTCCCCGCTGAGAAACCATGAAGTGTTGCGGGCTGCCACTCATAATGAGTGACATCTCTTAGCCGGGGCTAATATTATTACAGATAAATAAAGAGGATGTGTAATAATCCATACATGTTATTATCCCATTATGAAATTCTAGCCTGTGGCACAGCCCTTTGGAAACTTTTAGACTTGACTGTGTTTGCTCAGGGCCTATTAATAAACTCCCCGTTTGAATGATGGAGTGTGTCCCGAGCAGACAGCACATGTCACTGATGAGAGAGAGAGAGAAAGAGAGAGAAAGAGAGACAGAGAGAGACAGAGAGAGAGAGAGTTAGACAGAGAGAGAGACAGAGAGAGAGAGAGAGGAAAGTTGACTGGACCAAAGAAGCTACCACAGCTCTGTGACTATTTACAGAGGAAGTAAACCCTGTCTGCTGCTTCAGAGACAGTCTCTCTCTCCCTCCCTCTATGGCCGGGTGGTGCCACCACACCACACCATCCTGCTGCCCCCAGTATATTGCCCTGCTGCAGCCTCCACCTCTGTTCTTTACCTCTCACACCAGCTTCCAGCCCACTGCCACCTCATCTACAGTGTAGATGAGGCAGTGTCGGCTTCCTCGTTCTCACAACCCATTTTCCTGACCTGGTTCAGTGGCCCTGACCACAGTACACTCAGTGGCTTTAATGGCTTATGAAAAAGGCATACTTTTCACATTTAAAAAGAGAAGGAAACACTCATTCAAATGTAAATCCAGTATATCTGTGTAATGGCATGGTATCACGGGGTAATAACACAGAGGAAAAGGCCGACATAATATGAATGTGGAAAGTTTATGCAATGACATGAAACACATCCAGACACGCTTGTTTGTTGGAATAGCGTGTTCATCCAACATGATTCAGTCCTAACTTGTTAAAACGGCAGCTCGGTCAGCAGCCTTTTACACAATGAAGCTCTGCCTAACGTCTACTGTCACTTTTACATGTGAAGGGCTCTGCTGTCAAGTTCTCAATAATACGATATGTGCAACCTACGGTAAGAGCTGATTAGAGGATCAAGAAAAAATGGGGCTTGCTCACAGACAATTTATATATCCTGACATATTATGAGTTTTGGACTGTTACTGAGATTGTGAAGTGGTCATGGTTTGATAAAGTCTAGGCTCATAAACCTCTTGATTAGGTTTTGTCTTGTCATTATTATATTTTAACTATTTGGTTGGATTTTGGCTTAAAAACTAAAAACTAACCACAATGACTGGTTAAGTTTAGGCAATAAGCTACTTGGTTAGGTTTAGGCATGCCATTTACATTGGTTTTGTCCTTTATGTCCTTTTCTATAACATATTGAAAAACAAATCACTTTTGACTCTCGGTCACAAAGAGGACCCAAATCCCTCTGGAGGGAAAGTCCACTGTATGACCCATCCAAATACCCCAGCTGCCCCCGACTCAGACTGTTCTCACTCTTTGTACTACCGCACTAGAGGGTTACTTCAGGTTTTTATGAAAGATGGGTAACTATGACCATTCTGCTACATTTAATGCCTTTGGTTGCTGTGGACAAATTCTTTAAACAAACAGGAGAGAGTGTAAGTTATTTTATGTTAAATCAGGATAGATTCTTCCACTGTGAATGTGTAGATCTGTGCACATGCTTGCATTCCAGCAGGCACTACAAACAGTTGGACCTCTAGGACAGATGCAACCATCAGACTGTTCTGGCTGTACACAAGTCTGGGTGGAGGAATTCAAACCCTGCCACCAGGAATGCTTCTCCCTCATACCTCCGCATGCAAAAGACGATGACACACATTCCCAAAAGTTTAACCCCTGTGGTTTCTTCAAGGCTCGTATCTGTCATAACCACCCCTCACATGGTGTTCAGAACTGAACCTTAATCAAAGGCCATACTTTGGTATTTGGTTCTGGTGAAGTATCTTTTGATCCTAGGGCAGGGATGAGTAAGTGGCCAAAACAGCATCAGACACAGCGTCTGCTTTGCATGCAGTGATCACACGCCTTTGATGAGAAAAAGGGGGAAAAAGTGGCGGAGGATGTGATTTTGGCTAGCATGCGCTCACACACTAATTTGCACAAGTGCATACGGCCGTGTATGGTTGTGCACTCTTCTCTCTGTCAATACAGTGAATGCAGACACTAACAATAGAACACACCTGTTGGCCATTACTGCACAGACACCAGACACCATGTAGACACACCAGGCTCACTCCCAGAATCCCCACAGGGGGGCCTGAATGGCTGGCGCTGACACATACAGTAGCTGGTGGAGAGAGACACGTTCCGGACAGATGTACGCATATCGAGAAACACACACACAGTAATACATTCATAGCAATGGTAACACAAATGGCAAAATGGGCTTATTTGTGTTTGAGAATCATTGTGGTATTTAGTCTGTGGTCCGTCCATCCGTCAACACATCCCTCCAATCCCATAAAAGGCATCGTAACTCCATGTCTCCTGAGTATGTGAGCGTGATTGTCAGTGTGTATGAGTGAGCTTGGGTAGGTCCACGCACGCAGTGCTGGAAACTGATACAAGCTGATAACATGCAGCGAACTGTTTTACATGAATGACACAAAAAGGTTCACAAGATCAGGACAGATGGGGAAACGCAGCCACACATCAAAAGCCCCTGTTGCAACAACTCCCTTGTGTAAGACTTCCTCAAGGACCGGCAGTAAATCAGAGCTTCATACATGGACCTTCCCACTGTCTTCTTGGGCAGACCACCAACATTCCCCATGTTCACATGTTTTGTTTGCGCTCCAGTACCAGGTCCCCATGCAAGCGCCACCCATGATCAGAATGCAAACTGTTGAGAAGTGGATAGGGAAAGTCCCATGTTGCGCCGTATTAGTAATACACCAATCTCTGGGGTATAGTCAGTAAGTACAAGCAGGAAAGGAACAAACTTGAATATCCCAGAGTTCTATCAGTGTGCGCTGTGATTTCAAGGGTATCGTAATTGACCCCTCAGAATTCCCACCCATATTTGTCCGGTGGTCCAATAACAATCAAGAGAGCTTGTAACTCGGTTACCTTTCCTGTTTGCTGTGAAATGTAACCAAAAAGGTTCGAAGGTGTCGCTTGGGGACCTCATAAAAGTGGCACTCGACACCCTAACCATCTGAAAGTTGTAATTACTGACCTATTTTTTCATTCCCGAAAAAGGAAGACACATTTTGTTCAGTGTAAAGAGTGGATCAGGCTGTGCAGTAGACCTCACCACCAGTTTAACATCAACACCATCCCCAAAGTCAAATTATATTGATGCCAAGAACTTTACAGATACATCACATTGTGTACAGTCGCATCTCAAGTTAGCCAATGTTAGCAAAAAACTAGCTAACTGTCTAGCTAACATATATTAGAGAATAGAGTACTTTTATTCATCCCAAAACAGGGTAAATGGGACGTACCTGGCAGTGGAGAACCAATGTTGACTTTTGATCTTGTCATCCCTGGCTTCTCTTGTCTTCCTGCAGACTTTTCATGATTTGACCTCAAATTACTTGACATAAAACTTAACATCATGACTGTATCCTTCCATTGCACACTGTAGTCCTCGCCTTCAACTTCTAGAAGCTTTATTGCTTGACTCCTCAAAACTATCCATCAAACACAGCCGGTTAAATGGACCCGGTGCCGCCATGTTACTCACGGTCAAGCTCCGACCTAGCAACAGTAACTAAGGGGTGCGGGACTAAAGATAGGTTAATGGTGAAAGGACAGATTTGTCTTAATCCATGTAAATAATCTAAGCAGTAGGATTTTACAAATTTCACACATAGGTAGCATTATATTTTAATAAGAGCACTACAAGAGATGAGAGGTTTGTGAGAGTGAAACATACAGAGGCTGATGGATGGTAGATTTTAGAACCGTTTAAAGCCTTAAAAGTGGATTTTTTGGAACATTTTTGGAACTCACGAGGAAACAAATCATCCACTTCGACTACTGTGTGTTTACTGTGAAAATGTTGTACTATGCTAAGCCTGTATGTTGTAGACATGAATTTTATCTGTGTTTAGACTCAACGTTTCAGCTTTTGGCTTCGGTATTTGTTAACTGCTGCGTTGTTGGCTACTGTGCACTTTGAAGTAAATAAAAGCTTGGCCTCCGTGCTCTTATATGACAAACAAGACAGATAATGGCTGCCTGCCTCTATAACAACCGGAGCTTTCAACTTTCCTTGTATATTTTGGATGCTATTCTTCCAGTCATCTTGTATCCTAAAATTCTGGCAAGAATAAAGTCACATTTTCTGAACAGACTGGGAATGTGAGTAGCTAACCCAAATCAGAGAAATGTGAAAATATTGCTTGATTGTCTATGAACATTTGTCAGCTTAGTGCTCACAATTAATTTACAGTCCATCCACTTACAAAACCCAAAAGCCCTTCCTCTTTTGTCACCCGCAGAAATCAATTTAGGAACCAGAGAATGGCCTCTCTGGCCCACTCATTATCCCTGCATACGATGTTGCATTTGTAATTCTCATGTAATCAAAATTGTCATTGATGTGTGCTCTCGTCCCTCTGGCAAGGCAATTCATGAAACACAGAGGTAATCACAATAACTGTGTAGTGACAGAATATGCTGATTATGTGATTAAGTGTGCATGTAATTGGCATTATTGTTATTTTTAGCTAGAAGTTAATTGCTAATGGAGATCCTAGTAATTGGATCACCGAATGGCAACACTGCAAATCTATTAGCTCCTAATAATTGCTGCAAAGTGAGAACAGAAAGAGTGGGTGGAAGGTGTTTATGGGGGATAAGTAGCTGTCTCTGTGGCGTAGAGGGGATAGCATATTTGTCAAATTTTTGATTTACAGCATTACACTTAAAATGGGTAAAGTGTAACGGTGAATTAAAGAGTAAGTCGGGTGCCACTTTAGGTTTTTTTGTTGCCGTTGTTCAGCGCTTGCACTCTCCCGAAATGTTGAATTACAGCTAATTAAAATGGCCCTCTGAATGTAATGTGTGCTCAGTGTAATATTCCCGAACATAAGCTTCAAGAAGAAAGGGGAGAGGACATCTGCAAGCACAGAAAAAAAAAAAAAAAAAACGAATACGCACATTTGAGGATGGCAAATATACAGTATATTCTGAGAAAAAAACAGGGGAAAAGAGGACCGAGGAACAGAGAGAGGGAAAGACAGGAGCCTGTGCTGTATCATTTGACAGGGGACCTCTCTAGTGCTATCAGATGGAGGCGTCAGAATGATCGGTCTCACACACGCACACGCACACACACACACACTCTCTCTCTCTTTCCCTTTCTCTGTCTGCCTCCCTCTCCCCTTGTCGCCTTCCAGAGCAGGGACCAGCCGCTCGCTGATAGAACAGGCCCATTAGGATCCTGCTATCGCCCTCCACAGCGGAGAGATTGAAAGGCCCTGATAGCTGCTCTGAGATCCCCACAGTCCCGGGAAAATCACTCTGTATCAGTCATTGGATCCCTTACTTGAGACGGAGGGAAGAGAGAGGGAAGGAGGGAGCAGACGGAGAGGGGGAATGAAAGGCAGGTTACACACCTAGTGATGGTTAAAGAGGGAAAACAGGGAGAAGAGAGCGCTGAGAGGGAATGACAGAGGCTGTCAAAGAGAGGGGGGGAGAGAGACAAAAGGGAAGAGGGAGCTTGTGAGTCTTTGTCTTACTGTCTACATGCTGTTTACCAGAGGAGACAGTAGCAGATATCAGGAACGGCACATGAAGTCAAAAGCTTATACTGTTTGACAGAAAAGAGTCCCACCCTCCAACACTAAGTGTCAGGATTTTTTATGCGACACAAAGTAAAGATTTCCAATGCAGACGACGTAGTGCTTTCCTGTGTCATGCTGTTATCTCTCTTTTGTTCGCGGGCCATCATCTCCTCCACAGCGCCTGTAGGGAAATCCAGTCATTTAGGCTGCGGGGCAGGAGGTCTGCAGGTCGGGCCGGAGCAGGGTGGAGGACAGGACAGGACAGAGGACCAGGGTACAAAGGCATGTCCTTGTATGGGCAGACACTTGACTGGCGTGGCAGAGGCCAGCTCGGCGGTGCTAAGCATGCGTATGGCCTCCTATCAGTGGGGACAGAGGAGCAGCCAGATCCAGGGCACTTAGTGGATGACTTCCAGAGAACACACCAGCATAAACTTTGTGTGTGTGTGTTGAATAAAAAACCATCATGTGTGCATCCATGTGTTGCTACCGTGCATGTATACTTTAATGTGTGTTTCTGTGCATGCAAATAGCACCTGTGTGTGTGTGTGTGCGTGCGTAGGTTTGTGGGTGCACCTGAGTCACATTCATGTCATTAAGAAGCTGGATAAGGAATAAATGACTGATTGAGTCATGAAAGGTGGAAACCACAGAGGTCTGGAGGAGCTGACTATCTAGCTTCTGAATGAGTGAATGAGTCATGCAGATTGAAATAGGAAGCCGGCTGCAGATGAGGTGACTGACTCTGGATTCGAAGTTCGGAATTGACGTGCATGTGTGGCTTTGAGTCGGCTGTCCTCTGTGCGGCCGAGAGATAAAAAAGCAGTGTCTCTGGGATTTTGGCTGCTCTAATAACACCTTGCCATTGAGGGGCTAATGAAGCATGTCTTCTCTCTTCATCCTGACAGAGAATGAGAGGGCGGACGAGCACACATAAGCGCACACACACACATACACACACACACGGAGCAGAGCAGAAGAAGAAGAGCTCTCCTGAGGTCACTACAGCGAGTGAGATTTCAAATATCTCCCGTACGTCTGCAATAGAAAGAAGGAGCGGGACGGAAATGGAGTGAGAATGACAGCAGTATCCCAGCGGTTTGTCTTGCCTGCACTGTAAGGGTCGGTGGGTTTGTGGTGCTTAGACCTCGGGATGCCTCCTATACTGCCCGGGGGGCCTGTTTGAAGAGCAGGAGCTGATGAGGCTTCGCTGTGAAGCCACATAGTGGTTTAACGGTGCAACTAATATGCCCAAGTCCCAGAGTCGGCCCAGCCAAAGTAGCAATTCCACGGAACGGTAGATTTCTATTAATTAAATCATAATTGGGTTTTATATATTTATTTGGTGGAGACATTGGCAGAGAGAAGAGTAAGATTAGGCAGAGATTTGCATGTAAAATGTACGAGCTTCATTACACTACCTTGGCAAAGACGGAATAATTCGCCTGCCTGCGGGGCACACAGATGGCTCTGTATGTTTGCTAATTTGCTCTCCTTTCAAGGTCATTAGTTCTGTTTGGGGAACTATTGAAAAGTTTATTTGAGGTGGGTAAGTTCCTGAAATGTTTGAGATGTGACAGCTCCTTTGTGGGACTGAAGATGAGACGGAAACTTTAGCATCATCAAGCACCAGGACAATGTAATACTCGGCTAAACTGCCTTAATTAGACTTAAAGGCTAAATTAGAACATTTTAAATCAAATATTCCAACACAATAGATTAATACAGACACGCTAAACCCAGTAAAGAGGAAAACAGTCGTTTGTGCAGTACTGTCCTTGGCTAACTCAGTGGTCATATGTGATATTTTGTTTTCTCCACATTTTGTTCTCACCAACTCTAATGAGTACTGTACAGACATAGTGTTCAACCTGTATGTTATCTAAACAGCACCCAGACGCATGTCTCTCGGGGTCATTACTCAGCGGAGGTCTGGGAAGCTGAATCAATTTTTCAAAGTGCAATATTCACCATTTTCTCTTCCCTCTTTAGACAGCTTCTCTTTAGTTTTCTTGTGCAGGAAATGAGTTTTGACATAATGGATTTTTGCCCAGAATTACATAAACACTGACAGCACTGGCACAGTGTGAGGCGCGGGGTGCTAGGGCTTTGTTTGCCCAAAGACCTACGGGTCCTGTCACTCACATCTGGTTGTAAATAATCTGGATGCAGTACATGTTGTTTTAAAACATTTATTAGGAACAAAATATGTGCCTGTCAGGGAGCTGAATGAATTTTTTGGCAATTACAAACCTGGGTGCAGTGATTCAAATGAGCAGATCAGTAAACTGACTGTGAATTAATAGACCACCATTCAACTCTACCCAAAAATATGAGCAGAAACTGAGTTGTCACAAAGTAGATTATGAGCTGTAAGCCACACAGCTTGTTGTTCTGTTTCCTCGTCTTTGTAGTTTGAGTCGGAACCATTGACGAGCGTGGTTTGATGACAGCTATCATTTCCAATATTGCCTGTGACATTCAACTGACTACTTTAAACAAAGACCTGGGATAAAACATGGTAAAAAAAAAAACGTCTGAATCCACAAAAATCAAAGCCATGTCAGCATATCATGCGGCTTTGAAAGAAAAAATACAGTATACGTTTAGGAGCCTGCATGGCTCTAGATTGGTCACGTCTTGTCAGTGGAATTGATTTAAAAACCCAAGAACACAATAGGATGTGTTAACTAGAGAATAGGAGCGATAGTTGTGGGCATGTATCTTTTGAGTATATGGTGCTACTGTAAGTGTGATAATTCAAAAATTAGCATGTCGAATTGCCCGTCTTCGGAGATAGGCAATAGCAGTGTGTCTTATGGGACTGTGTTTCATTTAATAATAAAATATACGAGGGAAAAAAGTTTAATCAGCCCGGGTATTATTGAGGATATAGTGCAGACAGCCTTGCATAGACATAGAATAAAAAGAATCACTTTTATTACTATCTAACTGCAATTAGTTTAACCCTTTTATCTCTCGCCATTTGTAACGCTATTTGGACCATTTCACAGAGCCTGGAATTTGGGCAGTAACAGTGAAATTGATATAGTGAGGGAGATACCATCAGCCCAGAGGGAAGGGTCGGGTGGGGAGTGGGGGGCCCTGCTTATTTCACAGCCTGTCCTCATGGCTTAAATCCAACTAGCTAGTAGCCACGGAGGAAGCTCTATTATACCACATCTATCTATCTATCTATCTATCTATCTATCTATCTATCTATCTATCTATCTATCTAACATAAAATCTCTTATAAATACAATAAATCACATGCTTCTTTTGGAGATGTTCACAAGCCGGAGTCTTTTTAGTCTATGGTTTGTCACGTGTACTACAACCGTCTCCGTGACCTTAAAGACGGGTCTGTGGTTGATATCTAAAATACCTCCTGTTCCTCTTCACAAAATTCAGGAGATGAATATTAAAATATACTCTTTCCAAATAATAATATGACTAAGACATCTCATTAGCATACAGTGCAGGGAAGAAGTCTTTAATGAAGGTATCAGAAGGATCTTATTGTCTGGGGATTAACACTTTCTTTTTCTTAAAAGCCATTATTCAACATTGACTAATGAACGTATTGTATTTATTTGTGTTATTTTTGGTCCTTTCTTCATGTTAATTGGCTGTTTTCATATTTCTGCGTTTTGTTTTTTTCAAAATAGGGCATCGCAATTACTTCAGTTTTTTGCTGTATAATTAGAGGTTAGATTTATTTGTTTATTTCACTGCAACTTTTAAACTTGAGATTGACAACAACTGAGGAAATATAACCACAGCATAGTGTAGTAATGTTTGCAAAATGACATATCATACCATTGTGAAAAGAACAATCAAAAACAAATAAAAAAACTGTATATATGCATACACGGTAATGCAATGTAGTGTATTTACTTAAGTACTATCCTTGCCCTCCACTACATTTTGGAGGCAGACATTGTACTTTTTAATCCACTACATTTATTCGTTAATTTTGGTAACCAGATTGCTGCATGGGAGTCAAAGTGGCATACTTTTAAATAAATGTATTTTATTGTTAATCAGATTTTAAAAAATCAAAAAAAGATCTAACAAACAGTAATTCCAGTATTGAGAAAAATGCTGAATATCTGATCTGGTAATCGACAAGGGCAGTAATTGGTTGACCATGGTATAAAGTATATATGTACACGTAAATACATGTATAATTTGATATTACATGTATATATGTGTGTGTATATATATATATATATATATATGTATATGTGTGTATGTATATATGTGTGTATGTGTATATATATGTATATATATATTCTCTATTATATGTCTATATGTACTATATATAGTCTCTGTATATGTATATGGTTTATATATGTTCTGTGTATTATTGTATATGTGTATCTTGTATCTGTTATTCTGTCTATATATTATGTCTCTTGTATATCTATTATGTTATATATATGTATCATATGTATATATAAATATGTACACATATAATTTAACATAGTATATATATGTATATATATGTATATATATATATATATATATATATATATATATATATATATATATATATATATATATATATGTATACACATATATACACATATATATATTGTCCACTCTATTGTCTGTTGTTACCAGTGTTGGGAAGATTACTTTGGAAATGTAATTGGTTACAATTACAAGTTACCCTGTTGAAAATGTAATAGTAGTGTAACTATTTCAGTTACTTTCTCAAAGTAATGTAACTAATTACATTTGATTACATTTTGATTACTTTTCTTAATTTAGAATTTTCACATTTTAAGACCTTTAGTGTGATAAACCTTTCAGTTCAAAGGTTTAACCATATATTATGAGTCTGACCTTCGGCCTGTACTGAAGGAGGCTCACTTCCTCACTAAATGGAGCGACAACGGGCTGATTTCAGCCAAGAGGAGCAGGTTGTTTTAATGGAGAGAGTATGAGCGATATAAAAAGCCTGATCACAGCCTGAAGCAACAGTGTTGCTGCAAATATGACAAGAGGAGGCTGATTTTAATTTCTGACAGCTTTACACTGAGCTGCTTTTAAATATGAAGCTTTAGAGCAACAACAACTGTTGTTTTAAACTGTGTTTTAGATTGTTTTCATATATGTCACTGATCGCAATTATAAAATGCCAGTGTGTGTTTTATTGAAAGCGAGGCTGGGTGTGCATATGAAAATAGGTTACAGTGGGTTTTTTAGGTGCTGTAGCTACAAGCAAATCTCATGTTGTCTCTGTACAAAGACCTTTTTAAATGTGAGAAAACAGAGAAGACCTACTCAAGGTTTACTGCGTTTGGGCAACACACAACAGGCGAAACTATTCATTTATTCATGGCCACATTAAGTTAAATTATCTGTCCTGCTGCGAGCGCACAACTTCTTTCAGTGGTGACTGACTGTATATAAAGTAAACAGGCTACAGCCTAATAAATGACCTCCTGACGCGAGTCGGATCATCACCTGAGCAGCGTATCCCCTCAGCTGAACATCTGTAGAGACGCTCAGAGAGAAAGTAAACAGCAGCGGGTCAGCGCGATCTCTCCCTCCGTACAAATGTTCTGATCCAGCTCCACTGGACTTTCAAAGGAAAGGTGACGCCAGCTGTAAATGAGTTAAATAGTGAAACAGCGGCGCTTTTAGAGGCGATTTTATGATTAAACTCTGAACAGAACCTGGTCGGGACCAGGTTATGAGCTAAGCATAAGTTACCATGGTGATCTAGCCGGGTTAACAGAGAGCCACCTTTGTATACAGGGAAGCCTGGCTTCTGTCTGTATGAAGTGTTTTCTGTGTTTCCAGCACAGGAACATCTTGTGCGCCGCCGACACTGTTGCTGCTGAGGCTGACTGCCGCCGTGCGGTTTGTCGGTTGAGTCGAATGGCACATGACCAGACAGAGCCAATCAAGTGTCAGTTTTGGAAGGAGGATATTGATATGAAAAAAACTAAAAACAAACATGAATCCAGGAGGGGCGAAAAACTATTTCATAAATCCGAGCTTTTGCTGTGATTTTTCAAATGTAACTTAAGTTGTAATCATTGAAATTTCCAAAAGCAACTGTAATTTAATTACATATTTTCTCCCAGTAATGTAACGGATTACAATTACGTACATTTTGTAATTAAATTACGTAACGTCGTCACATGTAATTCGTTACTCCCCAACACTGATTGTTACATACTTATTATTCCATAAAAACTCAGATCTAAACAGTTCTTAACCTTTACACATGGTACAATTGTACACAACTCACTGGTGAAACTGAACTTTGAGTAAAGGGATAAAAAAAACTGATAATAATTGTACCCATTTTATATGTGGCAAAGCACGACAATCCACATCAAGGTGTCCTGATATGGAAAAAGATATTGGCAGAGGGAAGGTACTGTGACTGTCCACACTAGGGATTAATCAACACAAATTTTTAATTTTGAAGCTAAAATAGCTCAAAGTTATTTTGACTTGTTTGTCTCTAACTGCAGAAACAGTAAGTTCGGCAAGATGCTAGCACTGCCCTGGCAATATTTGACCAGTATAAAATTTTCCAGACCTCTGCTGTTCGAGCTGAAGGTGTGAGATTAGATGTCCGGGTGTGTAACACAAATGACAAGATTTGCAACTCTTTCACCAAGTGAGGAGAATGTGTCTTGATCATTGGCAGGGAAAATGAGCAAGGCTCGGTGCCACATGGCCAAAGACTGTGAGCCCATTGTTGGCAGCCTCGGAGGAGATGGCTACCTTCCAGTCGACACTCAGGGCTGAGTGGCTCAGAAAGCCTACTGCAACATGAATTAAGAAATGTGAATTTGAATTTGGATGAAACTGGTCCTGAAATTACACTTGAAAGTCAAAATTAATAATTATAACATTGGGTTTCATGGCACAGCGTTAGATTTTATGTAGCGCCATAAAAAATTTAGTGTCTCAAACAATCAACAAATCATGTGTTTAATGGTCCTGGTTCCAGTGGTTCAGCGGTGCATTGCAAATTTCAATTTACACAATGCAATTTCTGCCAGTGCTAATCTCTTTCAGTCTCATAGAAGCCAACTAAAATAAATCATCCACTGCTCAAAGAGGCTGAACCATTGACCAAACTACAAGAAATAGACTTAATGACACCAATGAGCAGCTGTGTTGAGAGTTTTCCTCTAGGGCCAACACATTGAACGCAAAGAAAATGTGTTTCATGCGCTCTGACAAAGCCTCTAATCCAAGTTAATGCCCTTTCCTGACAACTGACATGTAATAAACCACAGCTGTCTGTCAGAATTCATCCAGTTTCTTAATAGAGTTATCGATGCTCAAACATCACTCTGCAATCGGAAATGACAAAGCGAATAATGACCCCGACGCATTTGTTCGAAACCAAGTGTTGTTATCCTTGTGCTCCCTGAATATTTTCATCTTCCGTTTGGGAAACTCCCCTGACTCTGTGTAACTGTGGAAGATATAGTACATGGTGATTTATTCTTGTCTGGGGTCAGATGTTAAAGACTGCACAAACTTCCTGGTTTGTAAGTGAACCAGAAAAACATCTCTCACAACTCAAACTCATTTCCTCAATAGCCTTTAGTGTGAATAAATAAAGAGACACCCCCTGATTAGCAAAAAAAATAAAATAATTAGGCATACTATTACAGTATAAGGTGTGGTGTAATTTATGTTCATTCTCTTCCAGTGCAGATGGCTTTCTGTATGTGAACCCTTTTTGTGCATATGTGTGTTTTTGCGCGTGTGAGCCTTTGTGTGTGTGTGTGGCCGGCCGAGCTCTAATGGCTTTGTGTGTGAGATAGGCCAGACTGTACTGTTCTGACAGTGAAAAGAGGATAACAGGGAGATGAGGAGCAGAGAAAGCAAGAAAGAAAGAGAGAGGCAGAGGGAAAGAGAGAGAGGCACTCACATACTCATTAGCCACCAGACGCTATCTGGAGTGTGTCAATAGAGTCATGTTAGTGGGGTGTTAAAGCATTGACCAAGATACGCTGAGAGAGGCGGGGGAAGACGAGGGGGTGGGGGGGGCGGCGGGAGAAGGACGGATAGCGAGAGCTCCCCCACCATCGCAGCACCTGTCACACCTTGAGATAATCATCCATCATGCCTCGCCAGTGACTGGAGAGTGTGTGGTCCTTTTTAATGGCCGCCATTGACACGATTCGTCTTCCCCGCCACCCACAGCCTGTCACCAAATTGTTACTCTTGCAGGGGGGGATACATTTTATTGCACCTGCTCTCAGATGAGATGTGTGCATTCGTGCTTCTAAGAAGTTTTCCCCAGAAAGCTGTGATTTCTGAGTTGATAATGTAAAAGGGAGCGACGATTTCTATTGTCAAAACTACAAGCAACTTGTGAGGTCCTGAACTGATCAACCGACTGATGTATGATACAAAAAAAAGTCTTTGAGGTTCCAGTTTTCGCTCTGCAAGTCTGAGTATTTGATGCAATAAAGGCTACAGAATGAATGCCTGAAAAACCTTTGGATTGTGCTGAACTAGCTTCTCCTTTTCATCTGAATTTTCATTTTCCAACCGAAAGGAGCTGTTGAGCTGAAAGCCAACGTTAAATGATTGCTTAAATAACTGACCCCGGTGAGCAAAAGAAGCCAGGCAGACAGGTGGGAAAACCATGTGACCGTGTGGATGAATAGGCACGATGTCCTTCCCTCCCTGAAGATACGTGGCCTCTGCACAAAGACACTGCTGTTTCCCACAGACGCAGACCGCGACAGACATGTATATTAGGAGACATCTGCAGCATTAACGTCTAAATGTGGGACCGCTTTTGTGAGCATGTGCGAAGGTTGCAAGCAAACGTGTTCTCCGAAAGCTCTTGAAGGCACATTACTGCAAATCCGTAGCATGAAGGTGCGGATATGTAGCTCACCAGGATCTCGTCAGGTCGTCTGCCCTGCACCGATGGCTCTTCCAGGGGAAGCTGCGGTAAGGTGAGCTCAGACGCTGGAACAGGCGTTAATAGCGCATCTAACGCGACTGGATGTCCCATGGTGCAGCTGGGCACGCGAACGGAAGGGGCCCAGCTAATGGGAGGACCCCGGCGGGAGGGAGGCACGCACCCGGGGCCTCTGGCGGCCCTTTAATAGAGGACCACGGAGATGCCTGCCTGCTGTGGTTTCTGGGTTTCAGATGATTCTAGTTTCAGGTGACATGCCTCATGCTCTATTAGCAGACTCTTCCGACCACAGTTTTCTTTGGCAGCCGCACAGGTTCAGACTGCAGCAGCTCTGAGCGGGACCAGTTTTCCACACGCCACCTTTTTCTCCTCCTCCATCATATACACGCATACACACAAATAAACGTACGCGGACACATGCCCACACACATGCGTGGGCAACACATACAGGGCGAAATCTCATTTCATTAATATATACATCGAGACACATAATCAAACATAATCATGCACAGACACTGACAGACAGGCCCCGCTGTTAGTCTCCCTGGTAAATAGAGGACTGTTGATGTACATAGATAGGGAGGGAGACCGGCACACAGACGTCCATATATTTTGTCTGGGCCAGTGCTTTAGGTCGACCTTGACATGGTGGCAACGGAGGATTTAGAGTCCAGCGGTGTTTGTGAAGTACAGAACTGTTTCCAAACATCCTGCTTACTCCTGTGAAGTGGTCGGAAGCTGGTCCCTCTCTCTCTCTCTCTCTCTCTCTCTCTCTCTCTCTCTCTCTCTCGCTCTCTCTCTCCTTCTCTGCGCTTTTTCAGCACCCTGGCATGTGTTTCTGGGTGGCATCAGGCCTCAGGCCTCAGTCAAAGGGCTGTCTGCTTGACTCCTGCTATGCTTAATTCTCTCCTTTCACCTCCTCTGACCATCTCTCCGTGTGCTCCTCTCGGTGGAGTCGTGCAGACTTTATAATTTAGTTCCCGTCTTCTGAGGATCCTCTGAGAGTCGATAATGCTAAAATGAAGCAAATGTGTCATCTTCTGCGGTTTGCATGGAAACCTGCAGAGAAATGTGAAATTGAGTTTCCCCTTCTGTTGGAGCGCCTCGACTGTGCGAGGACTTTTCTCTTTTGTCATTGTGACAAGTGTATTATTGCGCCATATTTTAATTACACAAAGGCAGTCTTTGTGCTGCTCAAATCACGGTTCCTAAAGTTATTGTTCAGTGATATTGTTTAGTGATATGTGAGAGATTTCCACTGGTGACGTCTCGGTTATCATCTCAGTTGGATATGACTGTATTGTGAATCAGTCAAGTCATTCCCAGTGTGCATTTGTGAGACATTTTCCCAGTTGTTTCATATTTAAAAGACTGGATAATAAAATCTCCCCGTGTGCCAGTCGCACAGTATTTGATTTCTTGAATCTATGTCCGGACCACGAGAGGTTTGGCTGATACACCTTCTGTAATCAAAGGCGGGAAGCAATGAACTAGAAACACTTTGTTACTGTACTTAAGTAGATTTTGAAGGTAACTGTACTTGAGCTTTTATTTTTCCGACAAAGTTTTACTTTTTACTTTTACTCCCTACATTTTAACACAAACTTCTGCACTTTCTACTCCTTACACTTTTAAAACCAGCTCGTCACATTTTGCCTCATTGCACACTGCGTTCCCAACATCACACAACAGATTTCAGTATCAGTTCATATCACACACAGCAGACAAGGACAGATCCCACTGATTCTACCTTCAAGTTTAACAGTTAATTTGAGTTCTATTATTATGACGTGAGATTCATTTGGCTTTGCACAGAACTGGCTGGTAGAAATGTCCTTTAGAGAGAAATGTTCATACTTTTACGCTTGAATAAAGAAGTTGTATGAGTACTTCTACTTTAACAAGTGTTTTTTTACACAAGTACCTATACTTCTACTTGAGTAAAGAATGTGTTTACTTTTGCCACCTCTGGGTGTCTGTGTACACATGCTATGCTTGTGTAATCCGAACACTTTGGAGGCACTAAGCAAGGCAGTGACAATCCAAGGCCAAATGGCTGAGTGAAGCAGGCATTTGGTCAATATACGTTACAGGCTCCTTATAAACTATTCCTAAAGCTAAATCAAAGTGAATTTGATGCTCACCCAACATATTGCTAGCTAACTGCTTGCTAAAAAAACATGTTTTAATTTTTTAAGAGTAAAAATAATTTAGCCATGGTTTAGACATTTTTTTCCAAACCTTTTAACAGATGTTAAGTTCTTTTAATATGACCTGTGCTTTAAATGCACGCCAATCACTCTCAAAGCCATTCGTAATGGATTCTGGCGCGGTGTGTATCGAAACCATTTATCTCAAAAGCTGACGAGAGAGACATCGGCGTAGGTTTTCCCGATTTAAAGAGAGATCATTTTGACAATGATGAGAGTATTCATAAATCAATGCGGCGATATGTTTCTGTTTATGTCTGCGTGTTGTATATTTGCTGTATAATCCGCATGGAATCGAGATTTTCGACAGAGGATATTTTCATCCGGGTAGATCTGATTTTAATGAAAGCTTCTGTCACTCACGAGGCTAACCTGTGTAATTTGTTGTGTATACTGTGGCTTGAGGGAAAATGGCAGGGGAACAGGGCCGTAATGTTCAGGTGAGACCCAGCATTGACGAGACGGAAATCATACGCGCACACACACACACACCATGAATTGTATAATCGTGCTATGTGGTGTCCATGACATACTTGTTAAACTGTATGTACAATGTATAGATATTTTATCCCCCTTCTATGCAATTCAAACGACAGGTCACCAACCACATCACAAAAATAGCCCCACATTTGCTCACAGAATCAGTTTACCGCTTCAGCCGAGCGCATTTCCTTTGAACGCTGCCAGTGTGACAGCTCAACTGACCAAGGAAGAAGCCCGACCAGCTGGCTCACGTGACCGTCGTCGACCGTGTTATTTACATTGGGCTCATGGTGAGCTGTTTGCTGAGCGGGATAATTTGACAGTCAGATAAACAGACAGACAGACAGACGGATAAACAGAGTGTTGGCTTCTGACAGAGATCTCACTGTCAGTCTCACTGCCACTCTGTTCCTCTCTCAAGCCCAACAGCCACGGGGCAATATTTGAGCAGACAGTCAGCAAGTCTTCCAAATATTGAACAACATGCAGTAGCTGTTTTTTTTTCCAAGGGATTTTTGGACTCACTGTCTCTGTCTTCTTCTTCCTCTTCTTGGACGAGTATCTCTCTGTCATTTCTGTCTCCCTTTTGTCCCTTTTTCTAAAATAAAACATCATAAAAAGTAAATGAAGTGCTTAAAAAGTGATCCCATGTAAGTACACAAGTAAGTCATTGTTCACGTCTTACTTTTGACTTATGTGTAAATTTTACTGTGCAGATACATTCAATTCCAAAAGCGGGTTAGTTGTGGCAAAAAAACTTGAAAAGTGAAAATTAGTTTTCACTGTATTTCAGCCAAGTACACTTTAATCAATACCTATGTATGTAATAGTATCAGCGATATCAGTATTCACAGCGTCTGTTTTGCGTAGGTGTCACAGTTTTGCAATATCAGATGGTGGAAGTGCCTGTCTTTGTGTCTCCCTGTCTGAATGTGTCTGTATTTGTGCATGTAAATGTGTATCCATTGTGTGGCTATGTGTGTACTGTATGTAAGTGTGTGTGTTTGTGTGTGTGTGTGTGTGTGTGTGTGTGTGTGTGTGTGTGTGTGTGTGTGTGTGTGTGTGTGTGAGCGCGCACATGTGTGTTCAGTGTTCCGCGCCTGCTGCATCCAGTGACGTTGTCACACCTCTCTCGGTGTCCTGCTGTGTTTCCCGTGGCGTCCTGAGGTCCTGGATGCTGTCTCCGTATCGCTGCTGAGGATGGTGGGCGTCTGGCACAGATAACACTCTGATAGCTCAGTGATGGACAGCCGGGAAACTTTTTTCCTTTGCTCTCATTTCCCCATCCCCCACTGAACACTATGACAACCTGCTGTAAATGGAGCTCAGAAGGTGTGTGTGTGTGTGTGTGTATGTGTGTGTGTGTGTGTGCACATGCTTCTGTACGTATGATTGCAGGATTGGGGGTTGTTCTTTATTTGAAAAGTATATTATGAAATGAAATCGTGCCTTTATGAATCCTGGAAATGAAGATAACTGTCTCCCTCAAAGAAAAAGGGGGGAAAAAGCATTGCCATACATAAAAACAAAAAACTTTTAATAAGAAATGCGAATTAATTTTCCTTATTCTTCCTCTTTATTTTTCCTTTGTATTAGCAATTTTCTCCCTTTCTCAATTATATCCCAACTTCTCATGCTGCTACACAAGTTGTTTCGTAGTTTTCAGTGGCTGTTTGGTTATTTACAAATGTCATTGGCATTCTTTTATTCTCCCCTTGTGGTGGCCTGTGGGGGAAAGGCTAATATCTTGTGTGTCAATTCACAGCATGAAACTTTTTAGATCTATATAAGGTTACTCATTGCAGAACTTATTTTCTAAGAGAGAAAAGAAATCCATTATTTATGAACATATTCCCAGTCCATGGCTAATTGTTTATTTTCTTCACAATTGCTTTGATGTAACCAGCAAGACACTTATAGAAGTCTGTCGAAAGCTGACTATTTTCCATTACACTCTTAAGATATAATTATTGTGTGTCATTCCACTAAAGTTTATTTTAGTTCAGTGTTTCCCACATGTGGATCAGAGTAAATTCAAAAGATATGGTCGTTCTCGAAAATGTGCCGCCATGATTTCTTCTTAAACATATTCCAATTTTTATTTCCCCTGACAAATATTTCTCGTTTTTCCTCTCCCCAGCACTGCTGGGCAGTGTTACCTTTTATCTACATTTCCGTAAGTACCCATTTACTTCCTTTGCTTGTGCTTGTAAAACAAAATAGAGAAATCACTCGTCTGGCACTGAGTGAAATCACACAAACTGCTTTTTGAGTGAGCTGGGCGGAAGGCGCTGTGTTCTTCACGGAGCTTTCTGTAATTAAGCAGGCTGCACATTCCTCAGTTAACATTGCGTCTCAAGCTGCCTGATCAGCACTCTGCAGTATTTAGAGAAGTTTAGGGTGGGAGCGGACGCACAAGCCGCAGAAGAAATCAAACGGTCATAAAATCGGGTTTGAACTGCAACAAAGAAAATGGCCCTCTATAATTAGATTAGGGAAACATAAAATATAAAAAGAAAGCAGGGCTGTGTGTACTCACCCTGCCAGTCTTGCAAGCATACAATGCCCTGGAGCTGGGCTATTGGATAGTTAGGGGAACAGTAGCAGCGCTCCCACTGTGGTTTTTCTATAGTTTGTTGTTGTTTTGAATCACTCTAAAGAGCGACTGGATAACTTGCAAAGAGGGTAATTATATATCACACGGTTGTCTTTTTAATAGTCTCCCATGCTGGTGATGCTATTTTCACTAAATGAACAATACTCCTTTTATTTCAGTGAAAGTAAATGTTAACTCTTAGGAAAATTTCACATGTGAAATGAACCTTTTTACACATCGAATTAGAGTTGCAACGGCATGAGATTGACACAATAGAAAATATCATGTTCACATTGTACAGTAAAATCTATTTATTATAATTATCAGTTACAACCACTCTTAACAAATACATTTTGGGGGTAATAAAAAAAAATGTATTTCACAAAATGCTATGTCCTGACCAACATGTGACATGATATAACTTTAGATATATATAATCTTAACAACATTAATACAGTATTCAAGGATTCAGTACCTTAAATAAGCAAGTACACAGTACAGTAAGTGCTATAATATGCACTGTATTCTTTAAAACCGGTATATTGCCACAACCGCTTTCACTCAAATGGCTATTTTCAAATGTGAACTAACATTTTAACATGTAAAACCGAATAATGCAACATGTGCACCAGGTATTTTTCCACAGATGAATGGCTTTTTCGGTGAGAGAAGGAACATTTCCACATGCGAAATTTACATTTTCACATGTGAATGACATAAATTCATATCTGATTGTGTTTTTTATGTCATGTGGATGAAAATGTACACATGCATTAACAAAAAAGACACAAGGTATTTGCTTCTTCATATTTGAATTCCACTTTCTCACACATTTTAATATACGTTTGGCTCTTTTCACACGCCAAAAAGTTTATCATGTGAAGATAAAATGTAACACGTGAACTAGACACGTGATGGAGTAAAGTTAAAAATTTCAACATGTGAAATGTACATCTTTACATGTGAATTACACAAATTCATATACAGTGTGATTGGCTTTTCTCTCATGTGAATGAAATTGTACACATGTGGATTCATTTTTCCACATGTGAAAAAAAAAAATTGCACATGAAATTTGCCTCTTCATCTGTGAATTCCACATTTTCAAATGCGAGTGGCTATTTTCACATGTAAACTAAAATTTAAACATATAGAGGTACAATAATGTCAAATGTGACCTGGACGTTCCCATATATAAATTACATTTCGAAAAAAGTTATTTGCATCTACAAATTGTAAGTGCAATGGTTTTTTTTTTATTTTACATGTGGATTAACATTTTTCACACTTGGGTTAATGGCTGTTATCTGTCACGACAAGAAATGTGTAAACTCTCACACGAAATTCACTGAGAATTTAATCAAAGTGATTGGACTTCTACAATTCCATCAGTACAATTAGATATTATTTATTTTTCATATTTTTCAATATCTGGCTTGGCATCATACTTACCCGGATATTGCCAAAGTTCTGCAAAAGCTAATTAGTTGATACCAGCTAATTTCAGTTGCCCAGGTTATTGTGCTGGGTTCTCCAACCTTTCAGGTATGGTCGGCTCGATACCAGCCAGCTACACCTGTCTAGACTTAACGTTCCCAGCTGGCAGGCAATAGGGGAATGGCCCTCTCACCGAGGCTTTACACAGAGCCATGTCGTTCAAATGCCAGGGTGCCCAGTGGCGGGATCTGCAGCTCTGTTCTGGATATCAGCTTTCATAGGATCAAAGCACTGGCAGGGATATCCTCCCCCTCATCAGCCGAGCAGCAGTGCACAGACCCGAGGGATACGATCGGCGGAGGGGAGGAGGGGAGTGAAAAGAGGGAGTGAGGGAGAGGGAGAGAGAGAGAGAGAGAGAGAGACAGACAGATAGATGAAGAAGAGAGAGAGAGAGAGGGGAAGGAGGGGTTGAAGGAGGCTGGTGAAGAGGGGGAGGGTTTAAGGGATAGGGAGATGAGAGCTAGGTTAAGGGCCTGCAGGGCTGGGGAGGACGGGAGTGGGTGAGAGAGGGTAGGAGGATGGAGAAGGAGGGTTGTTAGGGATGTTTGAAGACAGCGGGGGGAAGTGCTGATGGGAGAGCGATGGAAGGAGTGCAAGGGAAGGGGGGGGCAGAGTGGAAGGATACGAGGGATGGGCGATGCGTGTGTAAACAAGACGGATACGCCAGTCTCATCAACATATAGGGCCTGGGTCTCTAGATGGAGCCCTAACAGCTGAGTTTCCCCCAGCACAACAGCATCTTTGCACCCTCCCCCCTCCCCCCCCATCGCCTCACCTACCTTCACCACCCCTTACGCCCATGAGTCTATTTACTCACCCGCTTGTTTGCCGAGAGCGACAGCACACCACCCCTCCTCCACCAGCGCCGCCACCCCCCCTCCCTCCACCCAGACACCCCCCCTCCACTCCAGCTCCTCTCCCCCCTCATCCTATCCCCTCTATCATCTTCCTTAGAGATATGAGGAGCGAGGTGCAACACTTTCCTCTTCCTGCTCTCCTCCCTCTCTCCAGGCGCTTTTTGATTTCTCCTCTCACCTCCTCTTTTTCTCTTCCTCTTTCATATCCCAGAGTGCCTCTTTTCTTCTGTTCGTCTCTTCCGATCGCGAGTTCTCCTCAAGGTATCAGTGTGTGGTATAGAGTTGTGGCGGAGTCTTTTCTTAAAAGTGCTAGCTCATTAAGGAGTGAGAGTGTTTGGATATGCGTAGTTTGTATTTTTAGTGTGTTTGTTTGTGCCGCTGTGTCGGGGCTGTGTTCTCGGCTCACCGCGCGCGTGTTTGTGTGTCTGCGTGTGGCATGTATGCATGTCGGGTGTAAAGCAGGGGTAGGAACAGTGCTGAGTCTGATTCTTTCTGTTCCACTGTGGCGTTGGGAAGCACAAACTTTATTCCTGTATAGTGGTAACATCTGTTTACAGTGTTGAACATACTGAACAGCAGGCGGGGTGAAACAACAAGATGTTTAAAATCTTACTGCATAATGTAAGGATATGGTGTTAGATGGTGTTGATTCAAACTTTGTTGCAAACCAACTTTCTTATTATAGTAAAGGCAGTGGTGGTGGTGGTGGTGGTGAGACACACGTGTATGTTGTTACTCAGATTGAACAGAAAGAGGTGACCTAATTATATTAAAAAAACATAATCCTGACAGAAGTCCTATGTTTTAACCCTTTCTTTTAACCAGAAAAAAATAAAAATAAATAATGAATATAAAATGTCTGTGACCTTACACTGACCTCTGCACCTTGTCTTTGTGGGTGCCCTTCACGCCAGTCAGGTTAATTGAAAACTATCATTAAATCATGCATACATTTTTTATATATTTTGATAGCAGGAGTTTATCACTGTAGGTATCCACCCCATGAATGCATTTTAATTGGTATTGACTGACGTATAGGCAGGGATTTGAACAGAGGCCACAAAATGCGTAGGAGAAACAACTGTACTCTCATTAAAACGTGCCTCAGTCACAGTGCAAATGTCGTGTTGTATAAGGGTATTTCTTGTGAAAGTTACCACCTCGTATCACCTCATGATGCCAGATAAAGTATTAGATAAAATTTTTTGTACCACAATCCATATTTTCCTCCTTGTCTGACGGCATGAAAACATTTGTCATATTTAACTATTTGTCCGTCTTACTCCATCCAGGGAATTGCTTTTAAATTGCACGGTATACTGTCTGTCTTTGAACAAAATACCACACAGTGACGATGGGAGGTATTTCTGTGACATGGCGTCATCCACACAGGCTGGGACACTGGAGCAGCAGCAGCAGCAGCCTATGCGCATGCTATGAGAAGTTTGCCTCTTAAAGAGCCTTGGTTGTTCTTGATTAAAAGCTACTGAGGAATTGGTAAGTTATTCCAGGAGAATTGATTTTATATTTGTAAAATAATACTCTTAACATCCCGATAGAACTCTACAAATCAAATACTCCCACTAATAATAAAAGGAAAAAAAAATCTCATCTAATAAGCCCATCCAGTCGCCTCACGAAAATACAAGATATTTTGCAAAAACTATTTGCGACCTAGTGGCATGAATGGGAGAGAAAGTGTAGTCAACATGTCTTAGTACTAATATAGTGGCTTAACAGTGATGAGTTCAGAACAACAGCCATGTTTGTTGTTCACGTACATTATAATATTATTGGTTGCGACAATTTTACCAACTCCAGCCTAAAAAAACAGCGTGTGGCATGCTTGATTACACATTTTCCTTTTTAAAAAAAATAAGTTTAGTTTTTCCTGTAATGGTTAAAAAAAGTGTTGCACCAGTGCACTTTTTTGGATTTGGTGACCTTATGCACAGTACACAGTGCCTTCACTTTGTGTGAAAAGAAGTATTTTTATTTCTTCAGTCAGAGTTGGACTAAAGTGAGGTTTCTGATCGACTCAATATGAAACTAATTAACCTTGTTTAATGCTTTTATGAACATGGGCAGCCCTTGCTGATTTCTAGAACCTTTCCAATTATATGTTTAAGATAGCAAATGTCCATGAAAGTTGCAAGGTAAGAGAAAACTGAGTTTCAGAAAAGTATGGAGTCAGTCCTGTTAAACAGTATGTAAATGATTACTTGTTTAAGTCAGCAGAGAATGTAATGTTTTACTTTTTGAAGCAAACAAATCCTCACAATGTTATAGATATATATTTTGACATGTAATAGCCACCCATCTAATATATCAAAACAGTAAAACCACAGAAGTTAAATTGATAATAACATTTGACGTTTAATAATACTATTTATATCACATGGACATGTGCTGAAGTGGCATGGACATGTAAATAACCTCTGGCTCTGTCGGGTTTGGGCCGAGTTGGCAACCATACATTAGCGAGCAGACTCAAAATGGATATGTCTGTGTACCCAGTTGCTGTCACCCTATCTCCTGACAACAGATCATATTACACACACACACACACACAGACACACAGACACTAGCAGGAAGCATAGCTGCCCCAGCTAAGCTCTTCACCCCAGCAACAGGCTGGCAGCTCCCAGTTCTGAGGTCTGTCCCAGTGTGCATGTGTGTGATTGTGTGTGTAGGAGTGTGTGAGCCTACACACCATGAATATTTCAGCCTTGACCCAGTTCCCCCATGCTAGGGATGTCCTGTCTTCACCAGAGGAGACGTGGTGTCATATATTCCAGGTGGTTAACTGAGTCACTGTGTGCACTGTAACATTTCAACCCACTTCCACTTAATCCATATGCAATCAGGATTATACAGCGCGTCAACTAACACTGTGCAGGCCTGTCCAGTGATGGATATTCATTATGGATGAAAGGAGTGTATTCTGTTACATTCATATAATACGCACTATAGATTGGTCTTTTAAGTCATGAATCTGTAAACTCTAAGATCACAAACTGAGGGCAAGATATGCACACATTCTTTAACTAGTGTATACACACACGCACACACATACACACACACACACACGCACGTGCACTCGCACACACACACACACACACACACACATACACAAACAAACAAGGTACAATAAGATGCCTTAAGGTCTATCCTGTATGTGCAGAGTCTTCCTGGAAAGAGGAAGGTAGCAGTAGCTGGCAGGCTCACTGCTCCAGATCGATACAGGTCTGCTTTTACTGCTGTTTGTGGACGCCTCCTCTCCACTGTGTTATTTTATCCTTCACTGAGCTCTGTTCATTTGTTGTTCATTTGCTCTGCTGTGTTGGTTCAATAAATCTTATATCATCTTTGTTTTCCCCCCATTACAAATAGCCGGCTCTCCTTTGCCAGGTCCTCCACAGTATGTCGGCTCGTCCTCATCAGTTATTGTCTTTCCAACAAGGCCCATCTGTGAGCCGCGAGAACAGATTTGATGGAAGCATGTGATCTACAAAGAAAATCAAATTTGCGTACACACATTACACATTTAGCGCGCTTTGAAACAATACTGCGTATCTGTGCACACACACGCACACCCCTTTCCCTCTGAGCATCATGCACGCACGTACGCACACACATGCACACACACACATGGTATAGCTGACCTGCCATAAGCTCCATTTAGGTCACAGTCTGCCTGGCCACAGGTGGTCTTCCTGTCACAACCAGTGGACCATGACCATGAAGGATTAGTTTGGAAAGGTACAGTACCACAAAACACAGTTTATATTAGACAGGAGACTGAGTGGCTTCAGTTTCAATGAAAACCAGAGAGAAATGTGGTTTGATGTGGGATTGCATTGTACATTGTAAGAGGAGGAGAGGAGATGACTGGAGTCTGAGTCTCACTGTCCACCAGCCTTCAGCAGCACAGGGTGCCAGGCATGCCAGGGAAGCTGTCAATGCTCTCACTGCTGACAACCCCGGTGCCACCCGCCTCTGTTTGTTTTTTATTCCCCTGCTTCCTCGTCATGGCAACCTGCTATGTTTCCTCTCCTCCTCACCATCCTTCTTCTCCCCAGTCTCCCTCTCTCCACCTCGTCGCCTCTTTTTCTCTGTATAAAGTGATTCTCCAGGTGGAGGTTGGCCATTTGGAGGCTTGTGGACTGGCAGTTGACTGGTGCGCGGTTTCTCCCTGAACCCGTGCTCACCCCAGGGACTGAGGCTCAGGGGGCTCTTGAAGCTCAATGTGTGGCTGACGTCCAGCGTCTCCTCATCGGGCAAGACCGCCTGGCCAGGCTTAGCGCTCCCAGCTCCAGACAAAGGCTGCCATGTCCTGTAAATACTGTCAGAGGCAGTTAGGAGTAACACTGATGGTGGATTAATTTGTGCAGGTCATTTCCCCTCGAAATCTGGGTGCAAACCAGATTTGCCTATGGAAAGAAATGATCTGACTTTATGTGCCACCATTCAGCAAATTTGTGCCGTCTGTGTTTGGGTGTGTGTGCTGCGTGGGAATGAGCAGGACACGACGGTTTGATTTACCTCCAGTGCATCAATTTAACAGTGACATATCAATCCGTCTGTATTATGTTGTAATATTTCTTCACAATTGCGTTGTCTGTGCATGTGTGTGTGTCTGTGTGTGTACCTGTGGAGGTGTGTGTTGTAGAACAGAAGATCACCTTGACTGTGGCCAGTCAGAGAGAGCCGTGGGCACTGAAACCGAGAAGGCGGGGTTGAACCAGCTCCCAGAAGGCCGTTCTGTTCAGCACAGCCGTCTGCAGCCCCCCCCTTTAGACTTCCTCTCTCTCTCTTGCTCTCTCTCTCGTTTGCACACACACACGCAAGTACGCACGCGCACACACACACACACACACACACACACACACACACACACACACACCCCTCCAGCTGGGAGGTCCCGGGAGGCAGTGAGGCTCACTGACTGATTAGGTCCCAGGTAAAGCACTGCCCGGGAGCCTGCTATAAAGCCAAAGTCAATGACGACACTCATACACACACACACGCATGCACAACTACTGTACATCTCTCCCCACGCTTTCTTACAGCACATGTACACACACATGCAGACGCACAGACGTGCGCACGCCTACTGTCTCTATCAGACAGCTGCTCATGCAGTCTGCTCACCACTGGGATTTCCCTGTATTGTATATGATATAATGATATTATTCCCTCTATTTGCTGGGTAGTTAGGCACCATGCCAGGCGGCTCACTTATGAAATTGGGGTAAAAGCACGATGTTATTTCAGGATACGAAATGGCTATGGAGTGGGCCTGATAAAAAATCTTGTTTGGACTCTCTGCATTTTTTGCGTCTGCTCCTCGTTTAATTGCCTCCTCTCTGGTGCTCTTTTATCTTATTTACTTTTCTCCCGTTCTCTTCCTGATGCCCTCGCCTCTGAACGCTCTTTACAATGGTCTCGCCTTTAACAATAGCTTTCATAGCGCCGTGCCCACATTTATAAACCGTGCACCACAGTGCAAATCAGGAAGTCACTGGACAATGGCAGCGGCCCCCTTCCAGTCCACAGGCAGTAAAACGATAGCAGCCTCTGATTCTATTCTCTGCTCTCTGCCATTTTACAGTCTGTCAGCCTGTTAGTAGCTCTGTACTCCAAAGCTCAGACCGGAACCCTCCAATGCTATTTCAAGCCCTTTTCTGAAAACCCTCTATTGTGGAGGTATAATGACAGGCCTATACGCTGTGCTTAATTCTCAAACAATAGGGTATACTTTTATACAAGGACATGAAATTACTCTCCATTCAGAACAAGCTTGATGAGACAACAGAGGACATTTATGCTGCTGTAATAATGCTGTGCAAAAGCCAGACTGCAAGTCTGCTATTGTCCCCTACAATTACTATCTATCTATCTATCTATCTATCTATCTATCTATCTATCTATCTATCTATCTATCTATCTATCTATCTATCTATCTATCTATCTATCTATCTATCTATCTATCTATCTAGTTTGGTGTGCTTCAAGAAAAACATATCCAGATTTGCAAACATCAGCACGCCTATGTGGCAGATCATCCTTTTTATTCTCTTCACTGACTTTCATTCATGGAACAAGTTAATCGAGTTCCCTAATTAATTAGCAACCATGGTGTTTTTCTCTTTCTTTCATCGTTTTTATTTTTTTTTTTTACCGCAGATCTGTTGTTCCTCAGCGGTCGTAGCTCTGTGTCTGACAGTGATGGTGTTATTCCTCCGTTCTCCGTTGGCCTCCTACTCCTCCCACTCCTCCCACAGGCACCCGGCTCCTGACTCCTAATTGGTGGAAACGCTAGCAGCATGTGGTTCTGGTGAGCATCTTTGTCGACGACGGCGGTTATCCAGCCGCTTGACAGCTGGTTGCCATAACGTCACCACCTTGGCGACAGACTGGACTCTGGCGCTGTCTTGGAGGACCTGCCACTCAGCATTACCAGCCGCCCTCACAGAAGAGACAGGGCATTTCATGCATCCAAGAAACGAGGCAGTTTCAGAGTCAAATTTGATAATAAGCTTATTTCAGCCCCCACCACAACAAACCACAGCAAACAGGCCTTCCAGCTCTCCATGACTAACCCCAGACTGTGGGAAAGAGGACTAATATTTTAGTGGATGAATTATATGGCCTGTTAACTTTAAAAGATTCTGTCGACAGTGCGTGGTGTCAGGATGCCATTTCACATAATGCCGTTTCTTTTCTCTGATTTTCACTGTAGGATCCCAGCTTGACTAACTATATGGGGAAGCAGAAACCTTGTTGGCCTTGAAAAAGAGAATGGAGGAGAATTAAGTCTTTGGGAATTCTCTCTTTTCCCCTCGTCTCTCTTGTAAACCCCAACACTCTAGTCCTCTCTTCTCGTCTCCGCTCTCTTCGTTCCCCTGTGGCCACATCCATGGTATTCCAGGAATACTCAGTCTCGATGCTCGTTTGTGTCGGCCTTTAGTGCAAGATACTGGTGCAACTTTTGCAGCTGATGTATTCATTGTTATGTGGCAGCAATTACTGCGCTTGATCCTTTTTTCAGCACTAAAAACAAAGGGGTTATTTTGAATCGAAATACTGGATAATTTGTTAAAATGGTGGAATTACAAGAAATATTTATGTCTGTTCTCTGAGGAGAATATGCCAGCTGTCTTAGTTAGCAAAGGTTAGTAGGCAAAGTGCATTCCATATATTATTTGCTTGAATTAGGGGTGTCACAGTATTGTGGTATTCACGATAATCGTGATATTAAAAACTGAAATATTGATAATAATATCGTTATCGTGAATTTGCTTGGCCACAATAACCCTGTAGTTAAAGTCTGACATTATGAAAGCGCTTATTTAAATCAATTCTGTTTTTTTTTTTACACTCAGTTTAATTTGATTAAATGCGGGGGAAAAAAAAACAAATGATATTTTGTATTGTAGAAATAATTTTAAACACCAGCATGAAGACTATAGTATGTGACACCGCTCGGCTCAAGGAACACAACCAGAATCATTATACACTACTTTAAAGGATTTCAAAATGAAGTGAAACTACATTTTGCCACTCAGCCTCTCATGATTAATCATTAGTGTGCATTCGTCTTTACGCCAGGATTGTCAGAAGTTAGACAAACATAAGAAAAGCTTCATAAGATGAATTAAACAACTCGGTTCCTGCAAGGTGGCACTCAGCTCCACACATCACATCGTATTTGCTGCTATTTCATATCCTCGCATGAGCAAACACAGTGGTGGCCATACAGGAGAGGAGCAAACAGCGTGAGGGCACCATGTTCAAACTGTGGTGACCAGTGGCTCCTGCCTGTCCGTGGCCTCACAGCATTGCCTCTACCCCGGTGGCTCAATGCAGGTATTCACAAACTGGATTCCAGTGGCCACCAAAATATCTAGCCCAAACGGACACAGTGACTCTTCTAGGTAAATAGCGGCCCGTGCCAAAGTCTCATTTTCTCCCGCTCTCTGGCTTTGTTTCTCTCTGAAGCATTCGCCAGACTAAAAATGAAAACGAGCGCGCTGTTTAACAGACCTCAAAACTCGCATCCTGGAATTAAATGCTCCCAGTCAGTAATAAATGTAAATGCTGTGTTGGCACTATTTTCCTCCTAGAAAAGGAACTAATGATGATTTGGGGGGAGGTTTACTTCAAGTCTGTGTTTATTACAAGATTAATCAAATGACATTACCTTGTGAAAAGAACAAACATGTTAAGCAATAGAGAGTAATTTCCTGCCCTTTATTGTTAAATTGTGCAATTATTGTTCTACATTTAGTGTCTCACCTAGGCAGCTGTGAACGCCGGAGAAGACTTGATGATTTGGCATACTTTTGGCAGAAACAAAAGGCAAACATGGGGCTACGAAAAGGCAGACAGCTCAAGAGAGAACAAACCACACCACAGAGAGCGAAATCAAACCTGAGCACAGCTTTCTGAAAGCAGACAGCCTTATCTCCCTGCGCGCCTTGGCTCCGATTGTTTCTACTTACTGTTTACTTGGCTGGTTGACTGACTGGTTCATTGGTTACAATCCAGACTGGGAGTGTAATGATCTGAAGTTACATTTTTCACGGTTTCAGCGAGTCGCCTTCAGCTCTCAAAAGTTAGTTTTAAGGCTGCTTTGGCATGTATTTATTAATCGTCGCTGCGCTGTGATTTCACATGGGCAGTGATCCTCAGGATTTGTTATACATCTTTGCTCCGTTAATCAAGTTTGACTTAAGTTGTTTGCTTCTCAGCACCGGCTGTAAGTGCGAGACTTGACTTTTCTCACTCTCGGTGACGCAAGGTGATGAAAAATCCGTCAATCACAGCAACACCAGCAATCTGATTTTCTCACTTTTACCTGTATCCATTCCATTGTTCTTTGATGACACTGGATTCACTTCTTCACTGTCTGGGGAGAGAGCTGAAACAATTAATCGATTATTGATTAGCCAGTGAACAGAAGATAACAGGCCAGTCGTTTGATAATTATTTAAATCAGTTTGTTTGTGCATTCAAGTGAAAATGCCTCCAGCTTTTTGTTTGCTGAGGATTTGATTCTTTTCTTTGTGTTATTCAATAGCGAACTGAATATTTTGCAGTTTTGGTCTGTTGATTTGGTAAGAGAAGGATTTTGATGATATTATGTTGAACTTTCTGAAATTTGTGATGGGCATTTTCTCAGTATCTTCTGATGTTTTTGTCTAAATTGTTAAATGAGAAAATAATTGTAAAATTACTTCACGATGAAAATAACAGTAGAGATAATTCCAACTGAAAATTCATCCAGTGTAAAAAGATTATTTTCTCGTCTTCTGACCTTAAGAAATAAAAGAGTACTGGCAACACAAATCAATCACGAAAATCTATTGTGATCCACGGTGATTTATATTCTATTATCATCATTTTCACACACATTAAACTTGTCATCAGTTTAAAATCATGTTCGTCAGAGACTTTCATAAAATAAAAAAAAAGGTCATTAAGAATAAAGTGGATGAAATAATCTAAAGTTTGCTTTTTGGACTGTTAAAGTGTCCAAAGGAGCCCAAACAAAACTTTAGGGTTCAGTAACAACCATTCAAATTCAGAATTTGAATAAATTATTATTTGTATTACAAACAAACCTTCTATCGAAATGAGTGAATACATTTATAGAACTTATATAAACTGAGGGAAGGTTCTGGGAATGTACCTGATATTAAATCAAACGTTTCTCATTAACATTACTGCAGGACTTATTGGCTCTGACATAAGTAGCAGTAGTGACAGTTGAGTATTTTTTGCGGGGAACCTCAGCATCGTCTGGCTACGGCAAGCAGTGGTCTACAGGCTTTCCACATTTATCGAGCATAATTGCCGCTTAAAGTCTTAAATTATTTATTATTGTGAGATCTGACAGTGCTGCTCAGAAGCAAATTGGGATCATCTTCCATGACCACCAAGGATTTGCAGATTGGAGGCAGAACTAAGTTTATTTCCTCCGCTCTGCTTTTATCCCTGCAAACGAAGCGTTTAAAAGGATCACCCGCGACAGATAACCACGTTACTGTACAGACGAATAACGCCGCTGCTCTTAAGATCCTGATTTTGTCTGTGGATTTTTTTTTTCTCTCTTCCCTTCACCCCGGTCTAATTGCGCTGATGCTCTCCCTGTGGGTTTTAATGTTTGACACGGCGAAACGCTCTTAAATCCTCCACAGTGCTCCCTCCCTTATGAGGCCCAGTATCTTAAAAGCAAAAAGGATGTATGTCTAATTCACAAATTTATCACTTCGCAAAATGATGCATTAAATGAGAGGGGACACGCTCTGATTTGAAATGCTGACTTTAGAAAAGAAGTTCTGATTTTCAAAATGAGTTTAGATGGGCTCCCCTTCACCCCTCACCCACCCGCTCGCCTCCCACGTCCTCTTGCTTTCTCAGTCGCATCACTCTCCTTGAGATTGGAGGCCGCTCGGCTCTCTCTTTGTCTGCTTCGCTCGTTTTTCTCTCACACGCGCAAACTATTAACACATTTTATTGCTTAGTTAGGCTTCTTTTCGATTCAGCATGTTGTTTGTACATGTATGGGTGCTTTTTTTTTTTTTTTTCTGGCTGCTTCCTGCTTGTGTCCGTATGAAAACTCCAGCACTGTACATACATTTCTTTTCCTCTCTTTCCTTTTTTTTTTTCCTTTTTAAGATTACGCTCACATGATCGTCTACATGTAATTATCTTTGCTTTTGAGGATGAGGCAAAAGAGATACTCCCTCTTTCACAAACCGTGACTGATTCATCCAGCCTTGAGAATCTCTGCACTTGCATCAGTATCTGCTTAAGGACAGACTTGTTGCAATGGACTCAGTCTGCCTTTGCCTTGTTTTGGTCATCAAGGACTTCCTTAGATATGCTTTATGTTAGACCTCTCATTTATTGTTCGTAGAGAGCACACAGCTCAGTTATATAGCCATAGCACAGGGTGCACTTAAAACCAATATGGAACGGATGGTGATAAGATCAACCAATTAGCTTATTTGTCAAATGAAAAATTGCTCCTCTGACCAAGTTAAAAAGTCATGATTTTGTTTACATATATCTGTTTTTCTTAACACGTTTATTTTTTTTATTATTATATTTAAATCTCTCAAGTTTGTCATAGATAGAAAAGCTGCTCTCTAGGGTATTCTGAGCTCCCTCTGAAACCAGAGGAAGCATTTTTGAGCACAGTTCTAACAGCGTTTGAACGCAGCTCAGCTGGCTGTGAGGCACCGTGGGCTCCCTCTCGACAGGTCAACCTGCCAAGAAGCAAGTTTAAAGAGGAAAAAAAAAAAAATCTGTGTAAAAAGAGTAAATGTAAATGTCTGCTCAAGCAGCAGTGATCCCTGGAGATGTGTTAAAACAAGGGCGAGGACTAAACTGATGACAACTCCATCCGCACGCCCTACACCGTGGAGGGAAAAAGCAAGACACGCTCAGTTTTAAGAGCTGCTCTCTTGACAGTGTTAATGACAGTGTTAGGCTACTGGTGAAATCATGAGGGAGAAGAGTCCAAGCAGCACGTTGTGTACTCAGAGTGGGAGTTGTGTTTGGGTAAAATATTATTTTAGGCATCGTTTTCTTTCATTTGCCTGTGTTAATATATCTTATATAGATACATTTACTGTCATCATATACGATCAGGCCATAATTCATAAATGCAAAAGATTTTGTTGATGTTACCAAGGGCAAAACATGAACACTGTAAAACAAAAAAAAACAAAACACATTTATATTTGTTCCTTGTGGCGCTTAAATTCATCGCATGATTTGGATATATGTCTAAAGCAGTTCTGAGGGCTGTCCTGGTGGTTTATGGATGGATGATGTCGAACACTCAGTCGCAGTGTTGCCCATATAAGTCCAGTGGGGGACCTCAGCACTTTCCCTTTGAATACATCCATCATGCTCAAATAACTGGATAACAACAGACACGCATGTGTAGTGAATGTAGGTCAATCAGTAATTGATTACTTTTGCACCACAACAACATTTAAGGCAAATATTACTTTGCCAAAAGGGATAATTATAAAACAATATTCCCTTAGTCGTTTATGCATTTGCAGTGCCCTGGGCCATGAGACAAACGAAGAATAAAATCCATAATTTCCTTTATTTCTAAAGCCATTTTTTGAAGCAATACTAAGGAAGGATTAGTGTTTTTCATATAAAGCTCAGGGAGCACAGACCCCTGAAAAGGCTAATAGTTGTTCTATAATGTCCATTTCTATAAGCGCGACCACCATATATATATATATATATATATATATATATATATATATATATATATATATATATATATATATATATATATATATATATATATATATATATATATATATGCGCCACATCAAAACATAGTTGTGCTCGGCTGAAGCCTCATCGTCTCAGCTCTAAACTAAACTGGTGGAGTTTATTGCAGACAATTCACATTTCATTTTAAGAGTATAATTAAGTTGTTAGATATTGTATTACATTTCTTTACCTTAGTTAGCGAAAAAAGCATTGTTACTATTGTGGCAATTTTACAATTTAATTGCTTCTCCCATGAAATCATTGTCCTTGACTGCTCCATAATGACTCCTTTGTGTAGGGTACCCCGGATGATTACTGGTTACATGTTTAGGTTAGGAGATGTGTAAGGATTTTCCAGCCAGTCACAGTCAGCCAAACAACCAGTGAAACAGGATAAAAATAAAACCTTAATTCATCAGGTTAGATGTTAAAATATTGCTGTTAATCCCTGTTGCCTCTCTGCTGTTACTGTTAGCAGTCTCACTTGGTCTTCAGCTCGGTGGGTGCGTACTATGCTGCTGGGTTAGCTTGCTGAACGAGAGTCAGTCGCTTAGGCCAAAATCTCTTCGTGGCAGTACTGGCGAAAGTAATGATAGATGATTAGTAGATTAGTAGAAGTAGATGATTTGTATATCCGCCCCATGATTTGGATCTGCTGCAACATTTAATGGGTTCTTCTTTAGCACATACCTAATCCTTCCCCCCTAAGTGGAATGAAAATCATGGCAGACGTACGCCTGACAGCTAGACGAACCGAACCAAAAGCCTGACCTCCTTGGCTCTGGTGATATTTGGAGTCACATTTTGTGGCGCTAGTAAGTTGTAGTCACTGCTGGCGTTAGAGGCAGACCTCTTTTCAGTGTAAAGTGCAACAAATCGTTGCTTAATATATACTTTAGTCACCATTTTATGAGCTCGCCTTGTCTTGTGCGTTTGGTAACATGACAAAATGGGGGGAGGCAAACGATGCTTAAATTATCAGGAGGATGTCTATCGCAATGCTAGCCAGTTAGGCTCAGTCTACATGCTTCTAAACTTTACCTCCAATAATTTTTTTCTCACTCCAACTCACTGAGCCTGTCACTCATTTGTTTTTTGTTTATTCGGCAAAATACATTATTTATGTAGAAGCCAATAACGCTAGTTAATTTGCAGATAGAATCAAACATAATTTCACGCTTCCCGAGGGCCCTCCAAATGTTTGGGCCCTGCATATTTCCCACGCTGCGACGTCCCCGACCAAAATAAAAAGGCACAAACGCTTAAGAAATGGAAGCAATGACACTTCACGGTTTACCTGCGCGTATACTTAACTGAACATTCCGAAGCTCCTGTCGTCGTAATCACACATTCACAGAGATCGGCTTCCAGTAAGAAACACCCAGCCCTGACACATGAGTCGTTTGTTGCGCTCCTTTTGGTGCGGGAGGCGAGCGGTTATAATAAATGGTGTACAGTGTCAAGTTACCAGGCAGCCAGAGTTTCTTTGGCTACTCACCAGACATAAAGCTGTAAATCAAAGGGAGTCAGCAGATTACTGAAGCATGCCATGTGTGGTTTAGAGGTTGGCTGCAGGTGTGTGTTCTCAAACACGAGAGGCGGAGGAAGGGGAGGGAGGGAGGGGAGGGAAGAAAAGCCAGAGCAGAACTGAGAGTGTGATCGGCAGACATGGTCACTTCCCTCAACTATCCAGGTGCAGGATCGAGCTGTGAGGAAACATTTTCTTTTCGTTACTTTTTTTTTACCATGAAAACACAAGAGAGAGAGAGAGAGAGACTACATATACAGGCCTGTGCTCATATATACACATTGTTCTGATGATCACAACGAGGGCCTCTTCAAAACATGGCCGCTCTTTGGTTCGCGTTGTTTTCCCCAATTGATTATGATGCTAGGATGCACAGTCTATATGTGTGTTTTTTTCTTTCTCTGTACACAGTGCGTGTGTGTGTGTGTGTGTGTGAACGAGTCCCAGAGGGTACATCATGCTCTGTGTTGCGCGCTGTTTCATCCTTCATTGTATATGACTCAAACGCTGCCGTTCCCAGCCGTGTTCATGCACCCCCTCCCTCTTGATCGAAACAAACACAGCCTCATTAGACGCGAACACACTCGCGCGCAAACACATGCATACAGAAACATACAAGCGATATACATAATGAACACAGACCCTTAGAGGACGACGACGACGGCGCACGCCTCTCTCCGGTTTTGGAGGGTGAGGTTTTGTCGACGGCAGTCACGGCCCCGCTTTTTCCTGGCTAGAGTCAAAGGTCGCAGAGTGTGATCACGTGCTCAAAGGGTAACAAAGCAAAACGGACAATCCGAGGGCGTACTCACGAGCAGCGTTGATTCAATGTACACTTAAGCTCGCACACATCTGCGCGCACCCCCGGGAATTTTCACCTGCGCAAGAGATTAGCACATCTGCCTGTATCTTATAGATCTGCAAGTATACAGGCAGCTGGTGTTTTCTCAACTTTATCTGAGACAAGGAGATGTGAAGAAAAAAAAATAAGGAAAATGTACACCACCAGTCTCCATGAACCCACTGGGTATAAGGAACGGGTGGGGGAGAGTTTGAAGAGACTGAAAAGGTGAACAGGTGAAAGAGAAAAGCAGACGAGTGTTGCTTTGCCTGCCACCTCCTTGCCCTTCGTTGCTCCCCCTCCCCCATCCCTGCATCACCTCGCCTCGGGGGGTTGAACAACTGCTCTTGATGGGGGGGCAAGTGTTCTCTCTGTTCTTCCTCAGTGCCTCTGGGTGTACTACCGACTCTCACTACCCTGGCGATCTCCTGCCGCCTCGCACTCTCTCAGCCTTTCGCACACACGGAAAACACAAACACACGTACGAGCACACAAGCGCTGCGCAGCATCTGAACCCTCTTCACTCTCTGCTCCCTCTCATCTTCCTATGTGGGGCTCTTTGTAGGCGCCGTGCCTGAGCTCGGTGGAGGAGAACTAGGGAGAACAAAGCGAAGGGAGGAAAGAAAAAAAAGAAGGATGGAGAAAAGAGGACTGAGGTGGTGGTGGTGGAGGAAGTGGTGAGGGGAGGGGATGAATGAGAGAGAAAAAGGGGGGGGGCGAAGGAGCTAATGTTCACGTCGCGTTGAGAGTGTCGCCTGTTGTTGCTCGCCGACCGATGTTCTGTGAGCGTTTGTGTGCCACAGCTTGATTTGGAGGTTGTCCCCAGCTGCGCATGGAGACAGCAGCGCGGAGACGTGGCAGAGACTCTAATTAGACGGGCCTAAGTGTGCTGAACTGAGGGAGAACCCCGGAGCGCGAGCAAACGCTGCTCAGCCCCCCTACAAACAGAGCGGGAGGAGACCCCCAGCAGTAATTACAACGTTTCACAAACCAAGCAAGACACCTCCAGGAAGTTTTCAATCAGAAAAATCCTCTTCCTCTCGCTGGGGAGCTGGAGAGGAGTTGCATTTCATTAGCCCTCACCATAGGGTCCTTTTAAAGAAGGGGAGATTAAGCTTTGTATGGGGGAGGTCATCTTGTTGTGTCTGCACTAATGGTATGCCGTCAACTGTGATTCAGCATTGTCGGTGGAAAATGCGTTTGACGAGGCTTCTCGAGGGAAAACTGCAACATCTTAATAAGGATTGTATACAATTGTCCCAGTACTCACAATAGGGGATAGATACAAAACACACTCTATACAACCAAATCTCACCAATCATACCAGAGTGATTAATTGATATTTCATTAATGATGCAAAATGTTGCTCTGTGAATGAGTGAAATGGAAATAACACCAGAATAATTTTGAATAACTACGGCAAGTTCATACAGATCAAATAAAAGAAATCAACAGGAGGAATGCAGTAGATGTGGTCTGTTTGTCAACCGAGTGAATGTGAGATCAGTCTAGACCAACATTGATTCATAAATGATCAAATATACATTTTTGTGTGTTTTTATTATAGTTAAGAATAGATTGTTAAAAGTCAAAAGTATGATTTTAACAGATGGACTAATGGACAAATAATAAGGGCCGTATTCAGATTGCAAAGTTTCAACTTTCATGTAAGCTGCTGCTCCACAATATAATGCACACTGTATACATAAACAATGGAGGTGGGTTGATGTGTGTGTGTCACTGATGTGTGTGTGCGTGAGTACGTATGCGGGTGTGTGTGACAGCAAAGGTGTGAAGGCACTCTCACCTGTCTCAAGCCAGTGGCATGCCGAATGCTCACAGACACTCACACATGCACACATCCTATATACACATTATGTGTCACGGCGAACAGATGTGCGAGGAGCAACGCTGCATCAATTATCTTCCCAGCCTCACTCAGTAAACTACAAAAGGGATAATTGAGTCATACTTATTTTTCTACCGTGTCTGTCTTTTTTACTTTTTTTTTTTTTGTTTTTGGCATGGGTGGTGGCAGTTGTCATGGAGTGCATGTAAAATCATCTGTGCAGGTAAAAAATGTCTAATCTGTGCTTTTCCTGTTGGGATTAGCCAAAGACGCTGTGGTATGGCTGTCACAAGGTATTAGGGAGGGAAAAAGAGGAACAGAAGCAATATGGGACACCCACAACTTCACTGCCAAACCAAATTCGGTATATATATATTTAAAAGTTTTTAAAAAATAGCCCAGCTCAACACCAGCTCAAACACTGGTTTGCGCTTTCATTGCACAGCAGGGGGATTATCATAGAGAGAAGAAAAAAAAAACATCAGAGAACGTTACAGTGATAATTCTTATATAAATCAAAATTATGTACTTCACAGTGATAAATGCACAAGTAGCCCTCTTTTTACATACATTTTCTGTATATTATTTTCTAACATCTGAAACATGAATTTGTATTAGCTTTATCTGCTCTTCCTCGCTAAACCCACATGCTTTTACTTCACCGCAGAGATGGTAATTACAATCACACTAAACAGGCTTGAACCGTATCAAAAATTAATTAATATCAAATTTATTTGGGTTATCCATTGCTAAAACACATGGTTTTTGCATGCTAATGCCACATATTTTGAAGCATTCCTGCAATTCAATTACTTGGGAATATCATTAAAGGCAACAAATTTACAGTTTAATTTGTGTGGACTATTTAAGTCGCTCCAGAGCCACAGAATCCCCTTCCTCTGTAAGTGGATTAATTAATTTGAATCAATAAAGTCTCTTAGTCGGGTTGCACCACTCCCTCAAAAAATAACTAACTCCACACAAAGCCTTATCAGCTGCAGCGGAGGTCCAAGCCCTTGCTTTTCAGCTCAAGAAGGAAGTTTTGCTGAGACAATTACCAGCAGATGATTTCTGCCCTGTCTTTAGCCTTTTCAGCTTTTAAATATGTCCAGAATTTTAATTTGTGTGCTGATTTTTGCAGCATATTTTGTTTTCTTATATTGCTTTTATATAAGCACTATCAAGTATGTATACGTAAAGCTCCTCCTAATTGCTCTGTAGTAAACATGTTGTGCATATTTAGCATCAATGCACCTAGCTAGAGATTTAATTTCCCTATTTGAAACGAACAGATGAACCCCCGCATTATTTGGAATGTAAATCCTTATGCAAAACAAATACTATCAAAAATCCAAGATGTGTTTTTGTGACAAAAAGAAAAAAAAAAATGTTTTTGTAGGGGCCTAAACACAAGAGGAGCTTTAAAACTTTGTAGGGTCAACACTTGTTTTGTGGTTTGTAACTGCATTTGAATACAAAAGAAAAAAGTGCTGGTGTCAATAGGACAAGATGAATATGATTTGATGGTGAATTTTAATGACACAGAATGCATCACATTTACATAATCATGCACTAATTTTTCAGTCAGCAGTGAAAACAGTCACTGCTGTGTCTGTGCCCCATTAGCAATCATATAGAGAAAGTCTGTAAACAGTAGTACACGATAATACAGATCAAAAAGCAGTGTTTGTGGCAGTGCTATTCAATTTGGTTGTATGATATTGGACAGGTGTCTGTGATGTCCACCACCACATGCTGTGACAGTAACATTGTATCTCCCAAATAGCATTCAACAGCCGTAGCCACAGATGTTCTTTCAAAAACCACATACAATTTGCCGTGGGTGATTGCTATTTTCACTACCCGGTACAGTAGAATTCTAGTACCCCAGTAATGTGGGTGACATTTCTTAGCGCTTAAGAAAGGAAGAACTAGGAAACTGCACTGGAAAGAGAGAGCTTGCGATGGTAAGATGCAAGGAGGCATACATGGAGACATGTTGAGGCATCTGTCTGAAGTGTTTCTCCGTAGAAAACAATGAATCAACCCAAACAGAGTAACATGGCATTGATGATGAAATTTAAGAAAACGGCATGTTTGGGGATGGTGCACCAGGTTTCAAATGTTTGGGTAGCCAGTCGAATGCTGCACGACTAATAAGCTTGTAGCGACACCGGTGTTGGGGACTAAACCAGGCTTTCAACAAGACAAGACGTTCGCTATCTGTAGAGTGCTGTGTTCATTTACTGCTAATGCAAACCGAACATTTTCCACTGCTGCAGATCCACAAAAGTATTTAAGTATGCTCGTCACAGGGAATGACAATGTGTTCAGTGAGTTCAGCGCTCACAACTATAGTTCATAAAAAAAGGATCTACAGAGCAAAACAACTGTCATCTTTAGCATTTGTTGACAGTAGTTCAGTTTGAAACATGTCAGTGAGTAGTTTTATACAGTCTGTTACAAGATGGAAACAGGCTGCACACCTGCAACTTCTCAGTGAGGTAACCAACCGATTTACATTGTCAGGTTCCCTACTTGCAGTGGGTTTAAATCCTAAATATTGCCGCATAAGCGCTTTTGCTTTGCACTTTGAAATCCTCCACTGTCATCTTGTTGGTCAACTCTTCTCAGGGCCAGTGTCCAAATAATGCTTTTACTGATTGCCAGCAGTGTACGAGGCAGCGTGCAAGGTCTAAAAGCACTAGCCTGAGTGTCTTTTACAGGACGCGCTGCCTTTAGGGTTAGGGTCGTGCAGCCGCTCTGAGCGCTTCTAGTTGAAAATCTCTAAACTAAATGGAGGAGAAGCTTGCTCTAGCAGTGTCTGTCTACTCCGTTAATTCAGTTTCAGACAGACACTTATACAACGGAGACAGAAAAGCCAGTCCGCGTTAGCAGATTGTCTGGACACTGGATGAGTGTTGTGCTTTTATCACCCTCTGTGCTGTAAGCTTGTTATCAGCTGTGTAGCCGTCCCTGGCTTTAGCTAATGTCAGTCTAAGACATCGGCAGCATTTTTTGTCTCTCACCGCGCAAACACCTCAACTCAGAGAGAGCGTTTTTCTGCGAGAAAGAAATATCACGTGGACACGGGCTCTCGTCACGTGATAAGTTAAATGAAACTCAGATGCTGTTGCTGTTCAGATTAACAGTTTCGGTTTACAATTAGCACATTGCAAACCCACCATTTTAGCTATTTGCACACACTAAACCAAATTTCACCTTTAAAAAAAAGGCTGATTAATATTTTCCTTTTTCGTTACCTCATTATGGACAGCCTTAGTCAACAAACTTCACAAAAAATGTATTCAAAACAAAAGAAGTGAAGGAGAGGAAGTGGGCAGATCAACTGCCTGCTGCCAGCCAAAAGATATGTTTAAGATTTTTGGCCACATCACTGAAACGTTAAACTATTCGAATGAACAGGAAATAGAACACATTTTTTTTTCTCAACTGAGTTGAATTGCAAGTTAAGATTAAGAATATATGGATACAAAACACTTACCACTTGACAGGTTTTATGCTGAACAGCAGGAGACAGAGCGTCTCAATGAGTCACTCTGACTTCCCTGCGATGTAAAATTCATGTAAAGAACAATATTCAGCCTCCACATGTCAGTGTTAAACATTGGTTTTGCCGTTTTAGTGTCATTTTACATTATTGGAGAAGCATAAAAGTGCCTCACTCCGCCTTAACACATAAAACAGCTCCAGTGGATTACTTCAAATTTCTGCGCGCTCTCGTTCACGGTGCATTTGATTCCTACTTTCAATTAAGGATTTAGAACAGCTGTCCCTTAACATAAAGATTATATTGCGTGATTTGTGTCGACTCGCTCTCCTGGTTTTTGAGAGGAAAGGCTCAGTTTAGTTTTGATGCTCGCAGGAGAGTGAGTCTGAAAATAGTGTTGACAGATGACTCTTATTCATAGTCAGTCAGAGGGTCAGAGTCAAAGGGTGATCAGTGAGAGGACAGATTCTTCATCAGTGCGATGATTTGGTGTATTTTCTGAATAGACAGGTAACAGCATTATCTTATAGAAGTTGTTGAGTGTGTGTGCGTGCAGTTTATACTTATTCATTCCTAAACTTTGTCTGTTTTTCCCTCCGTTGCACGCTCTCTCTCGCTCCTTCCTTCAGCCGTGGTGAGGAATCTGATGCAGAGGTGTTGCATTTCTGTCTGTGCAAGTGTCTGTCAGAAGTCCAGTTGGGAAAATCTCTACACTCTACGGCTTATGACAGAGAGCATTATTTATCAGATTACCCAAGCCAGCATGTTTACAGGATCTGACGACAGGAGTGGTGAGAGGAAAAAGAAATGTACGTTTTGATGGGGAGGAGATCAATGAAGTGATAGCTTCTGAACAAAATGGCCCGAGGCAGTGTTTGTCTCACTCTGTCTCTCTTTTGCAGGCTGTATAACTGCACTTTATGTAGCTGTTGAAAGCTTGCATTGTTAACAAATTGCTTTTTCCCATTCATTCATTCATTCCCACTCTGCCTGCAAGAAATAAGGAATGCCGCTAAATGTAACATGGGGCATTGGTTTAAACTCCTCTTTAGCAGATGGTTACAAAAGGAGGGCTGTTTTCTGATAGGGAGACCACACATTTGCCTCTTTAAATCATTACATGTGTGTTGTAAAGCTGCAGTCATTCCTGCTCCAGAAGAAGAAAATGAAAGACATAAGAAAATCGGTGGATGTCCTCCACTTTCAAAATGCACAGGCCCTCCTGAATAAAAGAAAAAAAAGCAGATATTAATTTGTAATTTGCAGTAGCTGCAGTGGCTCTCTGATGCTTACGACTGAGGGCACATCAGCCAAGTGGTAAGCATTATAAAAAATTAAACCCTGATCAATTGTGCAAACATAATGCTATCATATTATATGTCATGCATATTATATTGAATATTTGTGTGTATTTTCTTTTGATGGAATGAAACCTTTTTTGATGCCACTTCCATTCGCACATTTCGAGCAGATGAGTCTTGATGTTCCGGCCTTGGCTCCGGCTCACTCTGAGAGCTGATGGATTGGATCAGGTGTTTGAGTCAAAACCAAGGACACATGTTCCATTTTATCAGATTTCTTAGATCTATTCTAATGAGCCTGTGACCACATGTCAAACGTGTTTGATTTTCCAGCAGAATTGAAGCATCGCATTTGTTCGTAATGAAGCTGCATTAACTAATCAGTCTGTCCGTGTGCGTTTGACCGGTCTTTGAGAATTGCTGTGGCAGTGATTGCCACTGATCTCCTATTTTCGTCCTTGAAGAAGCATTCAAAATGCTATTGAATAATGTCAGTGCCGGGCAGTCACACAGTCGTTACATTTTCATTCCTCCTAATTATGCTGCTGAGTTCATTTGCAGGTAACTAGTGAAGGCAGGCACAAGAGACGTGGGTGCTCTGCCTGTTTACTGTCAACCCAATTGCACAAAAAAACAGTTGGTTAGGGTCAGGAGAAAATCAATCATTTGGCTTTAAATACCTGTTTTTGTTGCCACGATTAAGGATGGAGATGGCCCGACTTCCCATGAACACAAAAATACAAAAATCAACTTTGGACGTATCTGTGGTTTGCACAAACGTGAACTTTTTAATATTAATTCCCGGCCGAAATGTAATTACCACTGAATGGGACAAAATACATTTGTGAAATATCTTGTCTTGCATCATACTTTTCAATTATTTTCAGTCCCAGAATTTGAAAAAAAGAAGAAAAAGAGAGAAAGCAGGTGGTGCCCAGCGCCATTCACTGTCCTTTCTTTGTAGGTACTATTTTTCAAATAGGAGAGTGGTGGGCAGTTGGGCACTTTAACCTAAAACACTGTAATGGGTGACAACTCAGGGTTATACTGGCACTCCACATCCATCTACTCAGAGCAGCACTACCAGAAACTAAGCTCAAGCAAGCGCTGCCCTTTCAAAATGCTTTTACCCCTCAGTGGCTCTACATAAAGGTAGTAAGTTCTGGACTTGGGAAATGACAGAAAATCAATACAGAGTTGAATCAGAGGGACTGCAAGCACAAGTAATCACTCTGTAGCACTTAGGTAGGAATAGTCAAGCTGTGAAATACTTAACCACCATTAAACCGAGGAGGAAGAGTACATTGCTTGCCGCAAATTGATAACATGCTATTTTTCATCATTGTAGGGAAGCTGATATTTCCGCTTTGCCTTTATTTTACATCCATAGACGGAACACAACCGTCGGTACCTCCAATAATGATCAGCGAAATTCCAGCCGGATGTGACCATAATCCACCAGCAGTGCCAGGGCATATGGAAGATCCAGATACATGCCTCTCCATCTTGGTGGATCCATCTGTCAGTCTTTGGCGGTGCTTTGCTGCTTTCTCTGGCACATTTGACAGCCCCACGCCTCGGCTAGATTAGAAAATTATACAAATGTAAGGGTGGAAAGGTGTAATTGAAGATGGCAAAAGGGCTGATTGGGAGACGTTTAAATGATTATTCTCCGGTGTTCAACATGGAGGGCGTGTGGTTGAGGCCGGCGAGAGAGAGACACTTTGAAATGATTACTGCCCCTGACAGGTGGATGACAAGTCTCGCTCTCTCTTTCTTTCCGTGAACCTATGCATGCAGTGTATTTATGTATATGCGCGCTCACTGTGTGTGTCTGTGCCTGCGTACGTTTATCGGGATGTGTGAACGTGCATGTTATAATGCTGGCAGGCATGTGTATAAGCCCTGCGGAGTTCCTTACTTAGAGCCACCACAGAGCAGAGAGGATTTACATCAGACAGATTACAGCACCGCCACCATGACAGCATCTAATGGAAGAAACAAGACACCTTTTAATGAAGACGCTAATTTAAGAAACATCACACTCTGCTCTGAAATATAAATCACATTTAAATCAGACGAAGATGCAACACTGGAGGGAAGGCATGGTCTGACACAAGGATGTCCTGCCCTATTTAGTTGCGCTCGGAAGTACATTGCATTTACACTCGCACTTGTCCTTCATTTTTCCTAAAAAGTTGCCATCCAACGAAGATCACAATGAATTGAAATGTACAGCTAGGAGAACATGGGACAGAAAAGATTAGTTATCTTGAACAAGTAAGTTCATTAAAGATTGCGTTTGTGTAATCTTTAGGAGACATAAAGAAAATGACAGTTTCTACTTTTCAGCACATATGCAGGAAATCAAGATCGCTCACTACAACAATCAACATATTTTATTTGTAATATAATGTTTTGAGTCTTTCAGTTATTCTTTTTTATATTGTCATTTGTAGGTTGGGTTCTTTTGTGAGCAACAATTAAAAGACAAATGACTTTCTTGAAATACCTTCTGTTGCAACTTCCACTCCATTGCATGCGTGGCAGTCATACAGAATACGCCACAATGAAACAACTGACATATCACTTTTTCCCCTGACATAGTCAGAAGTTTTCTATCTATGTGGTCTGAGTCAGAGTTGTGTTCTGTCATGTTAAATACAGTTGACAGAAGAGCCAGGCAACACCCTAAACCTCTGGCCTGAGACTTTGTTTTCCCTGGGCACCAAAGCACCGTGCTCCCTGAGGCTTTGGTCTGCTGTGAGCTGCAGGCTGTGGCTGTTTCACTATACGCTCTCATGTCATACATTTGACATAGGCAAGTGTTACACTGGTTGCCATCATAACCTCAAAGGGCGCAGGAAAAAGTATTGATGTACCTCAGATTTCATATAATTTCACTCAGATACCATTGCATTTGCTACAAATGTTGACAATAGCTTATTGAACTTTACATTAATGGGAATCCTGCAACGGCTGTGCAAGAATAGAAATTTCATATTTCATTTTGACTTTGGATTTTTTTTTTTTTTTACTGCCACATCAACAGATGTATCTATAAAGTCAAATTCAAATATTTGTTTCAGGCTGAGATTCAGATTTAATTATTATTTTTATTTTTTTGGAACATTTCTATCTCGAGTTTGAATCGGCACCAAGGGACCTCAGGTCAACCGAAACTTTCTTTCAAGAATCTTAAATTGAGACAAAACCACAAAGACCTTTGAAATTTGAACTGTGAGATTTGCTAATGAAAGAAGTGATATATCCAAATAAATAGACTTTAGCTGTTGATGGTGATTAATGAATCTGAAGTTGGCAGTTTACTAAGTGGATCCATACTCTACTTAAGAGAAATTAAAACTGAGCTGTCAAAGTGATACATCACAACTCAGAAATAACAGGTTTGATACTTGAAGTGTGAATTTTCTGCCCGTTGTGTTATGAGGAGAGCAAATGATTTCCCCTTCAAGTATTCAAATGAACCATAAAGTAGGATGGCGTGGTACAGGCATCACCAGTGGTGTTGTTTCTCCTCACTATGAGCATATACGGCGCGTTTCCACACCAGGAACTTTTCCCAGGGACGAGGAACATTTGGGGAAACTTAGTGTGTTTCCACCACAGGAACCAGTGTCTAAATTAAGTTGTAGGGACATTATTATACATTGTTGTTCTGCCTCAGATGCAGCAGCAGAGGAAAAAAAAAACAGCTCCAAATCAACATCTGTGAAAAGCGAGCGAGCTGAGCCAATGTTTTAAAAAGTGTTGCCCCATGTGTTTGTAAAATGTCACACAAGATGCCATTTCTGCCTTTTGCTGGCGGAACTCAGGTAGGCTATCTAGAATCACACACTGGGGTGTCATTATGACTGTTGTCTTGTTCGGCATAAAAAAACAAACAAACAGAGGCACTGCAAAGACGGGTCTTCGATGAGGTGGTATTGTGAGAACTTTAGGGGCTCCTCGGACCAAAGGTTCCAGGTACCTTGGGTAGGAACGCCACTATAGAAGTGTTGATTCAGAACAATACATTATTTATTTTTTTTCACAACTGCTTGAACATATTTCCAAAAAACGTACACACCAGTTTTCACCAGAATATGTCTTCCTTTCAGCAATGGTCTAAAAAAATAACTATGATCTCTCATTACATGTGACTCCCCGTCCAGCTCAACATGCAAACATCTAGATTCATTTGAGAGAGTGAGTGTTCCCATTTATTTTAGGGTTCTTCATGTGTTCAGCAAAGAGATTTGCCAACTGGACCAACATTAATCATGAGACTAGCACTGGGCAGATATAAGAGCAGTATACTGTGATGTAATATTAATGGTACATGGTGCACAGTCAACAAAGCAAAGACACTGCTGAAGACTTGTCAAACATTGCTACGTCGTCTTAGTTAGAATTCAGTGTTACATACATTATCCGTTGTACAAAGACGCTCTACATATAGTTAAATACACTGACATGACAAATACATGTGGTGATAGTATTGTGTACGTGATGCTCTGATTCAACAAGCTAAGAATCAACTCCATATGTGCCGATGCTAAATATAGCCTCACTTTGATAAATACACTTATAGGCACTTTCTTGCCATGCTTTCAATGGAAGTCAGGATCATATGCTGAGTTAATATGGCATTATTGAATACGGTGCTGCATGTAGTTAAGTCGGGTAGAAATGGCATCGCAAGTTCACCGCCGTCTCACTTCCTATTGGCTCTCAAGGCAAAACATCTGCCACAGAGGTTTCCTCAGGGGTGAAAACACTCAAAGAGCAATATGAGGAGAAAATGAGAGTTAAAGCGCTTAGATTTAATTGCATGATGTGGATGCACTGTATCCGACGACAATGATTAAAACTTAGAGCGTGAACATTAATCAAGCGCTCATTTCTGATATTGTGAGTATGGTCATGAAAAGCTTATGGAATGTGGCTAATTAAGAAGTCATCCTATTTCTGCCCTTTCTTACTCTTTGCTAATATCTTTGACGTTTTCCCTAAATTGCAGATATGAGGCTGACGCTTCAATTGGACCGCCCATCACTTTAAAGACGGTGCCTTAGGCCACAGTTTAAATCACAAAGAAAAGGAGGAAAGGAAATGAGAGCTGTTGCTGCCATATTAGACATATAACATTATTTTATTGTATTTTATACACACCAAATATACATAATATTGCCTGTCTATTATCTGTTTATATTTCACAGTCATTCAGGTTCAAATTTGCAAAATATGTGCAGTGGTGGAGGAAATATTTAGATCATTTTCATAACATAAATAATTAATAATTAAATTAAAGTTCTCAGTGTTGAAAATGTTCATGAAGTACAACAAGGAAGAATTTACTCATGGTATTTTTAGTAAAAGTAATTAATGCAGAAACTTAGAAAAGCAGGAATTTATTGTTATGGTTGGTTGAGTTGGAACTCATTTTGAATAGGTCAGCAACTATTGAAAATTGTTATAATAGATTTATTGGCCTTTTCTCTTCATAATTGATTGTTTTAGAAGAATTCTGAAAATAGTGAGAATGCCGTCACAATTACTCAGATCCCAAACTGACACCTTCACGATGCTTGTTTTAGTCTAAATCTCAAAATACATTTCCAAAAAGTACATTAAAATTGAGCTTTCTTTCATATGTTTTTAGCACTAAATGTATGATAGCACTCAGTTTCACCTATGTGGGATTAAGAAAAGTATTTTGTATTGTATTGTAACGCATGCTGTCATTTTGTACTTTACTGTGTCATATCATCCATTGTATAACGAGGTATTGTATCATGTGGTAGTGCCGTATTGTATTGTTTCTAGTCGTGTCTTGCTGTATCATATCGCATCATATTGCATGTATTGTTCTGTACTGGTTCATATTGTACTGTATCGCTTTGTATGTCGTGTTGTACTGTATCGCGTTGTGTCGTACTGTATCGCATTGTGTCATATCATATCGTGTCGTGTCGTATTGTATCGTATCCTCACTTATCGTATTGTATCTAAACATTTATGAAGCTGGAACAAATCGACAAATTGTTTCGTATATTTGTAAAGCCAAATCATTGTAGTAAATGTACAACATTATCCTTTGAGGTATATAAAGTATAGAGTGGCATGAGAAGAAAACCTTTAAGTTCAAATTTAAACTTACGTACAGTACTTGAGTAACTGTAGTTACATTCCACCACTGAATGTGAGCGATTTATATTCTGAATGCCTGATAGTAGTCACAGGACTCACATGTATTTCCTGTACAACTGTCCTTTCGGGGAAATGTCAGAGTAGACTTACAGAAGGAACAGTGTGGGATAAAGAGTTAGCCATGGCACCAGTCATAATCCACCCTTCAAAAGAGCCAGATGGGGAGGGTAAGGTTTCAGTCAAAATATTGTTTTTGGATTGAGGTGTGTACTTGCGCTCTCACTCTCGCGCTCTCTCAATCTCTCTATGTCCTTGTCTCTCTCAATCTTTCTCTCTTGTACTCTCCAGCTCTCTTTCAAACCCTCCTCCTGCTGTGTTTTATCAGATCCTGTCACAGGGGGCCTCTTATAAAACCAACAGAGCTCATCAGGATCGAGCTCCAGAGGACCGGTTCGGTCAACCCTCGTTAATCTACCGCGGCCCGGGTTGGGTAAAGGCCTAGCCTGGCATTTATCAAGTATATCAGATTTTGAGTGCTGATTTTTAAGTCAGCGCTTCAGATCCTTTTCATTGAGAGTGATTTGTGATGAAAACGATGGTTTAAGGGACCTGAGCAGTGGTCCTAAATCAGCAGTCTTACCATGAGACGCTTGATAAACATACAGCCTCTGGGTTTGTGTCTGGGCTGGTGGGGCTGTGGGGCAGAAAGGTATGTGCTTAGTGGTGATTGTGCGCCACGGCCTCCCCTCATTCTCCGAGGCCGAACACACACAGAGCGACCTTGTGTGGAGTAGAGGGCTGGGCAGATACGCTGAAGTCAGCTCACGCCATGCAGTGCAATGTTGGCTAAAAAAAAAAAAAGAAATGATCCTTCTGGATTACACAAAAATGTTCACTTAAAAGCATCATGATATTGCATTATCGTCACTTAAAAATAACTTTAGAAAACTAACATACATATATGCCTGCATCCTTACAAAGTGATTCTCATAATCTTCAGCTCTGAGCCAGACTGTAGGGTTGCCCCAGACTACTGTAGAGTTGTTATAAAAGTGCTCATAAATCCACCCAGAGTTACATAAACCTGTCAGTGTGTTCATTACAATAATTGCTTTAATTTTCTGTTGATGATTTAATGATAAAGCAACAGAAAAATAGCGAGAAAATAAAACGGAGTGAAAGGAGTTTTCAGAGGAGACGCCATGCCACGTTTCCTGTTGAGCTCCTGTCACCTCTCAGCTGACAGAACACTTTGTGTTTCGCCACTGGCGTAGCCCGCGGTGGTGTGAGCCACAGCACGGACACACAGCCTCTCCCCGGCCCACGGTGACACACACAAATGTGCACAGGAGCAACACATATGTGCACGGGTGAATCCCACACTGACCTGAACACATAGGCTGTACTAAATCTTCACAAAGGTCTATGCGGACTGGCCAGTCCTCGTTTGATTAGGACAGGATGTTCTCTTAAAGTTTACTGACTGTGCTGCAGCCTTGTTGGTACTTGAGGTCGACAGTGTGCCACAGCCGGCCATGCCGCTCTCTGTTTTTCCCGTTTTGACCCTGCCACACTCGTAAAAAGACTGCAGGGCTTTATCCTTCTGTCCCTCGACTTAGTCTGTCCACAGTCCCATTAAAAGGGAGAACTAAAATGCCCCCTCACCAGACCACTCTTCAGGAGGCAGCGTACTAAAAGGAAGTCTTAAGCCAAAACACACAAGCCGATGAATGAGCCCAGCACAATGTGAAAAGGGTTGTGTGTGTTGTTGAGGCTCTGCGGCATCAAAAGCAATAAGTCGGCTTTGATCAAGACACTGAATCCCTCCCTCATCTGGGAAAGTCATAATTGAATGAACTCCCACCAACATCCATTAACCACCTCTCACCTCCACCCCGCCCGCAAAGATCACTGAATTCCTGTACATGAGGTCATCACAAATACCAGACTGTGCGGACACCGATCGGCCAAATGTATAGGGGTGCACGTTGTCACGGCAACAGAGATTTTCGAAAAATAAACAGATTAGTTGATTATCTGTGCCCAGAAACACGTAAACAATACAACCGGATCAATACAAAATATATTTCACTGTCATCAAGGGAACTCCACCGTTTTATCTCCTCTCATGTTAGATTTACCCTTTTGGGTGTATTCTGGGAAAATCTATATTCCACTCATCTTTCCTCAGTATCATCAATCTCTGCATCAGCAGATTGGCTGATTTAAGAGGGATATATAAAACACTCATTTGGGTGTATCATTCAGTGTCATTATCTACATTAGATTTTGGCATCAGGTATAAGACCCTGACTGGAAAGTACTTGATGAAAATACAATTACCCCGTGCCACCCCCACAAACCTCTGCTAATGTGAAAGCAGTCACAGAGGATATTACGATTTAAGCTTGTTGATACTTACATTCTACTGAATGTATCATTTAGAAAGCGAAATAGCTTACAGTCAGGAAGCCAGCAGCTCAGGGAACTTAAAACTTCACTGCTGGATGGAGATGTATGATTTTTATCAGGTATTAATGGAAAAATTACATTTCCTGAGCATTCTTAGTCATAGATATACTTAGCTAAATGAGTTTATAATTGCCAAATTATAGGTGTATACCACTGCACCTGGTATTTTGACTTTTGACAAGATTCTATCACAGCCGGTTAATCGCTTCCATTAGATAATTTATGTATGAATCACGTAGATTACACTAATGCTCGTTATGAAAGAGGTAACAATATTTATTACAGTAGCTTTGACACTCAAGATCATCAAATTAAATAAATGGTTGAAATGAACGCTTAAAAACGTATGTGAGAACTGTGCATTAAAAAGTCTGATATAAACGAGACCTTTGTTATGCACATTATTTTACATGTTTGAGCAAAGTTCAAACCCTTCTGAATCCAAAAGGTGACTCAAGGTAATAGTGTTGTTTATTATTGTTGCCTGTCGCTTTTACTTCCAGGATAGTGTGTGGAGGGAAGTCCATGAACGCGACTAAACGCAACGCGAAGGAAACTAAAACATTACTGCATCTGTAAACATTTGTGTTCCTATCATAGATTTTCTTCAGCAGCAACAGCCATTTAGTGGCATTCACCATCACGGGAGTATTAATTCAGCCCAAACAGCCAGATTACTGTTCATGAATTAAAGTTACCACTCCAGCTCCAGTCGGCCTTCATCATTACATTTAAATAAACACACTAGAATGGAGGTCAGCTCCACAGATCGCTGCTGCAGTCAAGTTGATAAACAGGAGTGAAGATTAATCCATTTATTAATCCCAAAAGTCAAAAAGTAATCTCTCAGATCACTCTGCCTGTCAGTTGACGGCTAAACTCTTTGTTTTGTTTAAACAAACAAATCCTAGTTGCAGAAATGACATATTGTGGGTTTAATCTTCCATAGCACAAGTCATACAGATCTTTCTTATTTGACATAGTATGGTATTTGTTCTGTCAGGTGTTTTAAAAGGTACAATTTGTCGTGGTCAGTATGACTATGGCAAAGATTTGAAGGTAGCTCCAACAAGATAGGGGCAGCATATCAACAGAGCAACCGACAACTGCTGCTCTTTCTTAGCCATCCTTGACTGTAGCTAGCTACTGCTAATTAGCTCTTAGCTAATTGGCTCATTGCTCAGTTAGTCATAGAGCCAGCGGCCCTACAGTTAGTCTGGACTGGGTCTTAGTATCACAGGGGGAGTCATCACAGGGACAGGGGTCAGCTCATTGGGATTTTGCAAGCCTAAAGTGAGATTGAACAGGGCTGGACACAGAACTGGGACGGTCCACACCTTCAGAGGTAAGTTAAAAACAGGGGATACCGTACGGAGGTGATTGACAGCGGCTCTGACCAGGACTGGGACGTGACATATAAAATGCAACATGCAATGGTATAACACATACATAATCATACCACAAAATCTTGAACATTTTGACACATCTGAATTTAGCCTGTTATTTTTCGATAAAAAGCTTGCAAGTTGAATATGACATTCAGGAAAGCTTTCTTTTGGCATTTATGTCCAGACAAAGAGTGACGTGATATAGATGCTTGTGATTTGTTTTGGTGCTTGAAAAATCAAAATGTATCAATCTGAATCTAAGTTAATTTCAACAGACTGTAATTAAAGTCTGACAGTTAGCGGTGTTGTGACGTCTAAATTGCCTGGTTTAAGTGAATATCTCAACTTTTATCCACTTAAAGAAATGTGTTAAAAAAAAATAAAGTGACATTAAATAAAAAATACATTACTTTGATAAAGTCACTAAAACAGTTTCATAACAGAGTAATTAGTCATCTGTAACCTATAACATTTCATTGCCTCCAGCAGCTCTGTTTCCAAAGAGGACGACTGATGAGAAGAATGTCCTCTGTACAGTTTGGAGTTGTAGATGTGTGAAGGGGGTAAAAGGGGGAGAGGGGAGTCTTTTTTTGCCACTGCGAGGATGGCAGCATTCTTGGGGGGGCAATAATATGCCAGTGCTGACAAAGGTCTGGAGTGTGTGTGTGTGTGTGTGTGTGTGTGTGTGTGTGTGTGTGTGTGTGTGTGCTTGAAGGGATGGGATGGGGGACTTACTGATCCCTCAAAGGCTAAATTTACCCAGGAGTGATGGGAACAGGTGGATTCAGCTGGGACAGAGGGGCAGGGGTGGGGGGCTGATTGGAAAGAACAGGACCGGGTTTCAGTTCAGTCAGAGATCGGGGGCAAACACACAACCCAAATCGGGGGTTTCTATTCAAAGCCAGCTGGTCTGGCTTTATCACATGCAGGACATTTATTTTAGGCAATTTGTCAGTATTTTTTATTTTCCTTTATTCAACTGTCTCTTTTGTTCTCCTTTTCTTTTTTATATAAAAAAAAAAGTTTTTGAACCGTTTGATTGAGCCGGGCCTTAGCTGGTGCTGCAGGGCGTAACTTCCTGGGGAAGCAGAGAAACGGCACGGGTGAGTTTTTACAGCGCACCTATTCCCTTCCTTTTTCCCCTCTCTCTCCTCTGGATTTCATTCTATCAGTGGAAAAACCTCTTTGTGTCAGGATTTCAAACCGTACCCTGCACAGTGGGTCGTGACATGTTTAACAGATTAGGCCGTAATTTTGATATTTGAGCTGCTCAATTTGAACTGTTCTGAAATTTATTTTGAAGTGCTCTCGCCTAATTGTTTCATTATAGCCCTGCTGGATTTATGAATGATGTCTTTGTCACGCAAGCTCGATACAGAAACAACTATACCAGTATGAACGAGGCCAAACGGTACATTTAATCGGTGTTTGCTTTGAGTTTTTCCTGCCCATGACAAAGTAGAAAGACACCAGAGAAGCTCCAGCGCCGCTGAACGAGAGTCAGGTACCAGCTGTTGCCAATCACCTCTGCGAAGCACTAAGCTAATAGAGTGGAAATGTGCGTGTTTAAGTATTAAAAGTCTGCATTTGTACTTCTCGGAGGCAAGACAAATGTCCTAAATCACCAAAATGGAACTTTATATTGTGTGGTTTCTCTGTTTCTAATTCTTCACAGTCAGTTTAGGTTACTTTAAGGGTAATTGCTAAGAACATCTCCCCGCACAATCTGGAATTATCAGTGAGAGAAAAGAGCATGGCCTTAGCATGCTGTTTGCTTTAGAAGTGACTCATTCCCTCGAGGTAGCTACCTAAGTGGCGAAAACACACTTCTGTAGCAATACGTGTCACGCGGTTTGATGTTTAAGCAAGACAAACCGGGCAAACTTCTGAAACGACAGAGAAACTTTTGTCGTATTGAATGAACAGAAAGGGGGTTTATTTCTAACCAAATGGGTTCGCAGAAAACAAAGAATAGCTCTTCTAGTATAGGGCACTTGTCCTAAAACAACCTAATGGAATTTCATACTAAAGCAAAGGCTTTGTTTGATTGTAATGAGTGGTGAGTGACTGCTGGATATTTTCCTTCAACATTTGATTCAACTGTAGCTCTTGGATGAAACCGGAGGAGAAGTAATATTATTCCTGAATTTGATATCCTTGATACCGAGTACATTTTAAATCCTGGTTTTATTTTGCATCTCATATCTTCATTGTACAATCTGCAACCACAAATACAATTAACAATAATAATGATACATTTTTCACCTTCAACTAAACTGTAGCAAACAAAAAAATAGGGTGAATTAACTGTTTTATTAAAAACAGACTTTAGACTTTAGACTTTTATTCGTCCCACATCGGGGAAATTCACTTGTCACAGTAGCAGGTAGACAGACATGCATTAAAAATATAGACCGTAGATATAAGCAGACAAGAACATATGTGCTCATGTTATTTGTTTTGTACCTGGGTAGAGTTACTCTCCTTCTGGTATTAACCTAAAGAGGCAGTACCTGAGAAACTTTGACCCAGTTTACAGGAACCGCTCGCTCCTCACTTATTAGCTTTTCTGCCCCTGAATTCCACAGCTTTGATGGTCAGCGGAGTTGAGGAAGCGCGTTGTTTTCTTTCACTGTGGGGCGGCGAGCGCTCTTACGCAGTTGCCTGTCTGCCTTTGAAACTCTCCTCATCCTGTCATTTCACCTTCACGCTCCGCCATTAGTTTCACTGTCGCTGCTCTTCATGCAGTATGAAAAGTCGGGTGGGGGGTGAGTTTGTTTCTCTGTACCAGTGATGAGTGAAATGTGAAAGTAGATGAGATGCAGTTCTTAGTTAAAGTTAGGACAGTCACACATTTCGTGGATCGTTCATCGTTGTCTTCGAGAATACAAAAGCTGAAACTTGCTGGAAAGTATCAAAGGCAAAGAGATTTGTGGTTACAGTTTATTTAGTTTTTAGTGGAATGTGGTGCGCATATGCTGTCTGAGGTGTTCACTGCTGTTTTTGTGTAAATTGATAAAAAAAGGTACAGCATAGAAGTAATTTGCTTGTGCTGAAGTTAGTTTCCATGGATATTTGGTGGGCTCAGCTGATCCAGATGCTCTTAAATTACCTTATAAATGTTACTGTAGAAAGTGAATTTCATTTCTAAAACAAATTATCACTGAACTGAGACCTATTACACATATGGCAGCAGTTTCGGTTGCGACGGCTTGCAGAGTATCTTTGTTCCACCGTAATGGCTTACAGTAACTGCTGTAATTCTGCTCTTACTTTTTCTTTTGATTCTCCTCTATTGTCTTTATTATTTCATTCTGGAAGATTTCCAGCAGCAGTCCGGCCTCCTGCATGAAAACTCTCTTTCCATCTACCCCCCGAGCAATGTCGAGGCCAGAAAACAGTATGACGCTCCGCCGTCACTATACAACGCCTGTGCGCCAGGGCCGCCTAAATCTACAAAACACGAGCGCTGGCGCGAGGCAGCTCCTTTGATCTGCAGCTAATCTCAGTTGCCTGCCTCCCCTCTGATCATGTCTGAATAAGAATGAGTCGGGGTGATCCTGGAGGCACAGAGAGCTTTAGACGCTGCCGCTCGTCTGCCGAGCTCCGCCGTGTAACACGGGCCTGTGCCGATGGTCGCTAAGGCCTCGCTATCACACATCAGAGTTGGGGATCCCTCATTTAGACACACATTATATTCCGCTCCACTTGCTTTTCTTCACAGTGAGATGCTATCAGCTGCTTGTTGAGAGTGTGGGAGAAGTTGCATAGCCATGCTGAGTGATCTTTAATTGTCAAGGGAGTTGGCTGAGGTCAACAGCTGCAGGAGGGACTTGTGTAATGGTTACTATGGGAATTGGAAACAGTGATAACTGTAGGCTTCTGTGCTACAGCTGAATGTTTTACACATTCATCCGAACACGTTGTCAGTGAAATAGTGATCCAAGGAGACGAGTGGTAAAATGATGGAACCCCACAGATGTTCGTGTTAATTAAACCCTGAATCCGAAATCACTGACATCACTCTACTGGACAGAGAGAATATTTTGCATAAACATTCACAATTGTGCACAGCTTAAGAGTGTTATTGTCTGAAATCCCCTTTTCTCATACCTCCAAGGAGACTGGAGCCTCCTGAAGAGCTACAGAATGATCCTGATGATTCCTTTCAACAGCTGCAGAATGATATCTATTTTTAAAAAAGCTACGTATCTCGCACTTTTTACTTCAGCTATAGAAAATGACTCATAAGTAAAGGGAGGACATGCTATAAATCCGCCAAGCTAAACAGCCAATTACATTGCCTCACAAAACAAGCCGCATTAGCGTTTTCTGATGTAGTTCCACAGAAGGACAGCCTTGCTTGACAGTGTCTTTCTAAATGCATGTTATAAAATATATTTCTCATGACCGTTTTCTGAACTGAACTAACGCCTTTTTCCACAAAACCTACTTGGTTAAGATAAGTGGTTTGAATTTGAAAAGAGATATTGCGTAACTTCAGGAAACTATCTGGTCATGGTTAGAAGAAAACAGTGTTGACGGTTACAGAAAATGGGAAACAAATCTTATGTCGAAGTCACGTACTACATGAGCATATATTCTGCATACAAGTATCCAGTGAGCAAGCACTAACAACTGTTGAAAGGATTTCTCAAACAGTGGTCTCTCGCTTTGTAGCCTTTGCCCAGCTGTCACGCCACAACCATCCCTTCTACAAACGTTGATATGATACAAATAACACGCACACATTTAAATGTTTCTGAAAACATTTAAATCGCTGAAATGTTGTCGACTGGGATGAAATGTGAACCAGACTTAAACTTAAAAATGTGTCTCATTTAAGTTCATTTCACATCATTTAAACTTTCGCAAGTTGATCATGGAACTCGCTCAGACTTGGGAAATATTCCAATGTCTGGTCATTTAACACTGAATGTTTCAGACACGGCTTTTTGCACCACTTCAGGAAACACCGGTGGGTACTCATTGAACAGAGACAAGAACAAAAAAAAAAGTAACCTTGGCATCTTGCCTTTATGGGCACAATTAGAGAAAGGGCAGCGAGAACAATGAAATAACTGTGCCTGTGTTGGAGCAGTTCATAGGGAATTACTTTCCAACCGTTCAAAAGGAGGAAAAATCATTAGCTGAAAAGTGAGTTTCCTTTTTTTTTTTTCCTTCCCTCACATGAAGCAATCTAGTGGAGACAAAGAGAACTTTGAGTCCCTGATGTACGGACAGAAAGTCTGACAAGCACACTTTATACAGCAGAACACACGGGGAGCGATAAGTGCCAGTGTCAGGGGTGAGAATACATTAAAATAAAATGGTTAAAATAATCTGTGTATTATAGTCAATGATATAACATTTCTGTTTTGTTTTGTTTTTAAATGGAATTTAATTTAATGTTTAGATGATTTCCTTTAAATGAAAATGTCTGTATTCACCAAATCAAAATGTAGGGTTAATAAAATACTGAAACTTTCTTTGGGGAGACCTCCAGTTAACCCATGGGAGTGCTGAGAAGGATGCAGAGCTCCCCTGCAGGCCGCACATTTAATTACACAGCAGAGTCTGAATGCACCTCTACAGGCAAATTGTACTTCCCATATGTAGCAGGTGGCATGCTGATGTCACCTGTCAGTAAACACATAGCATTTGTGCTGCAAAGTCAGTCAGTAATCTAGGTGTTTTATTCCAGTGAATTAATCCGCAGATATCAAGCCTGAATAATTGAATAATCTATGTTGTCGACAGCTGCTCTTTGGATTCTAAACAGCCTAAAGTTATGTATTTAATATCATTAAATTAAAGAGGGGGATCTTTGATCCATATGGAATATTAAAAAAAAACATGTTGAATAGGTGACACAGCCTCATTGATAATTAGAGGGTATGTGTGTCAGTGTGTATCTGCATCTACGTGTACACGTATACTTGATAGTATGACAAAGTGAAGAGGCAACAGGTCTGATCAACAGCTCCCCTGCGGCTCCGTGTGTCTCAGCCAGTGAGCGCAGTCACAGGACCATGGGGCTTTTCCTATGATGTAACTGGAGCATCAGGCAGAACAAAGGGAGAGCTTGTTGTTCAGCTTGTGCCTCATCCATAATGCATAAAAGGTGTACAGACAGAAAACTGTTGGTTAAACACGACACATGCAAATCACCAGCGCTGTCTCTCGCTTGACACTGCTCAGCGAGGGGTCGTTATGTGGTCATTACGGATTCAGGGGGCCTCCTGACTTTGTTATTAATGCAATCGAGTCCGTTTGGTACGGTTTGATCCGACAGGGTGCTGCTCTGAGAGTGAACTGAAAGAACAAGGAAATGTATGAAATGGTACAGTGAATTTCATGCTGGCCAGACAGTTAATGGCTAAACCACACAGAAAAACTGTATTATTGAAAATAAGGCTCTGTGTGGTTTCACTGAAAAATGAGTCATACCGTAATGGAACACAGCAGCTAATGATAAGTAGACAGAACTTTTATTTTATTTTTTGCTTTGCTTTTTTTTTTTTTTCTTACTTAGACAGGAATTACAGCCGACCGAAGCTGTAAGTTACAGGGGTGGTTTACAAGATATGTGGGATCATTTAATGACCAAGTTCAAAATCTGTTCATTGTAGAGCGGCTTTATTTTTGTTATTTTAAAATGGTGCAGATGAAAAGTAATGCGTTACTGTATTAAATATTTAATAAGCCATAATTCAAGCGCAAAACTTCTTACGGTAATATATTTACATGTAATACATGCATGTACATCAAAATAGATTATATTTTCTTAAAACCTCTGCAAAGGCAGTTACGACGAGGTGTTACTATATGGTTCTGACACAGAGAATAGTTTGAACATCCAGCTTTACTGCTTTCATTCCGAGGTAGAATCAAGGTAATATTGCCTGCAAACTAAATTTATTAAGGGGCAATTCAACCTTTATATCACAAAAGCTCATTTGAGCGTACAAACAAATACTTCCCTGGAATCTTGAATTTCTTTGTTTTGTATGTTTTGTAATATGAGGACATATGATTCCAGTTAATTAAAAGAGATTTCCTCACCTTTCCACCCCTAATTACAGCGTACACTGGTACAATTCCTGCGACTGTAATTACCGACGATATTGCCCTCTGAGTTTCATTATAAACCTTATTAATAAGGAGCTCCAAATCACATGCAGTATAACGTTTGGATTGACTTACACAAAGACCGAGCGCAGATCGGCGGGGAGTGTCTCTCATCTCTCCCTACAAAAGCGTGAGATGACTTCTGAAGCAGGTTTGTTTTTTTACCTGAGAACAGAACCCAGATGTTCGGGCTGATCAAGTCCCGTACGATATGGACGTCGTCTGTTAACACGAACAAAGACTGGATGTAAGAGAGTGTGCCTTAAATGTGTTAGATTTTTTATTTTTTTTAAGTGTAAATTATTTGTCATAAAAACACCCTTATCGGGTCGATGCCGGCCTATGAATTATGGATCTGGACTAGTTGGCGTCATATATAACATTTATAAATGCATTATTTGTTAAATTTGTAAATTATTTCTTTATTTTACTTATTTTATTTCAGGCTGACGTAATGTTCTCCAATGATACGTGACAGTTGAAATGCTTCTTTCGGAGGCTTTTTCCGTCTTTTTAACGATAACACTTCAGAGGGAAAACTAAATATATTTATTCATGATACTCCAGTTGAATATCAGCATGATGTATTAAGACTCCAGTCGTAAAAGCTTAGCATTGTGATTGCACCTCAAGCACCGATATTGGTTTACCCTTAAGACACGCACAGCCGCACACACAAACACCTACACACATGTGCAGGAGTCAGATCTATAGATTCCCAGCTGAGCTTTTTGAGTTAAATTGGCCTGCAGGTCTCTCTGTACCCCCTGTGAAGAGTTTGGTCGTCACATCCTGTAGCATCAATCTAATGTCAGAGCGGCAAATGTGACTCAAATTCATTAGGGAGCGAGCGCAGGAGAAGAATGACTGAAAGCAGTAAATACTAAAGAAAGCTGGAAGCAGCCTCAGACATGTCTAACATGCAACAAATGTGCGTCTCGTAGTGCGTCCGCAATAGCTGGTTAATTCTCAGGAGCAGCGAGGCAGAGTGCTTGACAACATCATCGACTGTGACAGGCAGATTGTGTTTTCACGTGAGCGTGATCGACAACAGATTGCACTGAGCCCGGGCTGTTCCTGTTTGCCCTGGAAATGTGTTTGTGTTTATCTTTTGCTCGAGCGAGGCATTCCTTTCTTTCTCTCTCCGTAACAAAAAAAGAAACACACATTTTCAGGCGAGCTGCTCTGTGTGTGTGACACATGCTATGAAGTGACTGCCAGGAGAGGCTTAAGAAACAATCCAAGCAAGATCAATATCAGCAAACCGCACTTATGTGTTTGACTTAACGTGCAGTCGCAGTTTCCCCTCCTCTCTTTTTATGCGCGGCCGATGCCAAACCTCACGAAAATTGCATTTACCCAGAAGCCTAAAGTGTGTGTGTGTATACACACTGTGACATATTTGAAATTGCATAATTGTTTTGGCAAACTGTTGATTTTCCTCCACCGGGCTGTGATCAGACTGTCAACCCACATTTGACACACGCTCACACACTCACCTCCCGACGCAAGTTCAGGATCGCGCACTCTAAACAGTAAGCGCGACGATGGCCGATGAAAGTTTCAAAAAGCAATAAAAACTAATAATCTAGTACATTTTAATTACGTGGGGGGGGGGACACTTTGGCTTGAGAGGAAACGCGTGCCACGATCTACAGCGTTTACATTGTCGCCGTGTTTGCTGACACTTCTTGCGCATCCAACTACATTTACCAGCCGTAACAGGCGTAATGTGACAAACCCTGAACGACATAATACAGTGTAACAATAATCTGACTACAATGCCTCGAGATGTTTCGCCCGCGTTCTGCCTTAGCTGTAGACTCCCACTTGGCAATCTCAAGAGCAAAACATACAGTGGGTCTTTCCCCCTACTTTGCATTAAACGCGTGAGCATAGAATGAGGCTGTTAGTATGCCTTCACTATAAGTTTATCCCTGTAGACAACTCAGACAGTCTTTTATGAATATGCATGAGTCGGTGTTTGCCTCGTTTAATGATTTTTCGCCATTCAAATATATTCAATCCACCTACCCCCCAGTTACTATTCCTCTCTATTTCATATGGCCATTAAACACACAAACACGCAAGCACGCGCACACACGCGCACACACACACACACGCGCGTATCTATGCATAGATCCAGCTCACTCACTATGTGCAAGGTGCATGCTAACAATTACCATTTCACTGGCAGGTTTGCGCTCTCCTCTCCCCCCCTCACGCTCTCCCAACGCTACCTCTCCTCCCAGGTGCCAACCAAAGACAACCTCGAGATTTGTGAACGCTGAGAGGACCTCTCTGATGAATCGCCGACAGGCAACGTAGAAAAAAAAGCTTCGAGACCGAGGGGCACGCGAGACGGCAGGCGAAGGAACGCTGAACGTGGTATGTACCATCACGCCCATAGGTGTCCACATGTACTGTACTGGGAGGAGGGAAGTGTTTTCTGTTGAGGGGTGTCAGATCTGCATCTTTCATACCCGCGGATACGTGATGCCATTGATATCTGCCATGTTGCATTTATGAACCCACTGTGTCTAACAGACTACGCCTTATTGATTGTTATGGAGGTCTGAGGGCCAGAGGAAATGCTATTAAAGATTAAAGGGTCAGGTGATGTGAAGGTGGTATCCCGAGTCATCAGACACCAGCGGCTTCGGTTACAGGCTGTAATGTCCGCCCCGTCAAGCAGATTAGCCAGCTTGATTTATTTATTAACAGATTTCATGTCCCGCCGTTTCCTACCCTGACTGACTGACTGACTGCATACACGGCCTATGCTTTACAGGTGTGCTTCCAAGGAAGGTACGGATTAGGGTGCTGCCGGGTGTCTGTTTTCACTTCACACAGTCAGTGGTGAGGGGAACGCTCCCCTGCTGGTCTGATTTTTTTATTTTTTTTTTCGATCTAAAAGTTTATCAAGTGGGATTGGACTAACACTTTCGGTAAAAAGCAGACTCCCTGACAAGGAACATTTAAGGGGCTTTAATTTCTTTAGTGTGGAAATGGTCTCGCAAATGAACTCTCCGTGAAAATACTGCCAACAAACTTCAAACACTTTCAAACCCGGGGACTGATTAATGGAAACTCACGGGTGAGACCTGACGGTGGATCGGAGCACAACAGCCTTCATTCAAGACAGCCATTAAACGTCTTTAAACTGATACAGCAGCCATATAATGTGAGCATAATAGAACCACAGTATTACAAGGCCTATCTGGCAAGCATCTCTGCACAGAAAGAGACTGCGCTGCCTGTCTGCATCTTATCTGAAGTGGCAAACTTGCTGTTCTAATTGTTATCTTCACACTAATAGAGTGGATGTTTTGAAATCATTTGGTCGGATGGATAACGGCTTGGTAATTCCCCCATGCTTACTGTCTGTGTCAGGGCTTATCTGGAGGAGATAGCTGGGTCCTGGAGAATGATTGGCGGCGGCGTGCAAGGAGGTGGAAAGTTTTGTAGTGACTCAGAAAAAGGAGGCAGCATTCACGGCACTCAGACAGGGAAGAAAATGCCCTGAGAATCGAATTATGGTGTTGTTCGGGGGGCTTACCGAACAAGATGTACAAGTCGATCTTATTTTTTTATTGTCGGAAGAATATCATAATGGAATAAGGAGCCTTAAAATCACATTTTTTCTTATAGGAGAAGATTGTTTTGGCACATTTTCTTGAGCGGAGAGACAGAGAGATGCCTTTTTCCCCCTCTTTTCCTCCACAGTATTTAGTGTTTCTAAAAACAAGTGTGTTTCAGGAGATTTGCTGTTCATCCTGTTGATGTGGGTTTTTTTTTTTTTTTTTTCTGAGACTGACTTTAAGTTTTAGTTTACCTCCCATTTGATCTGACATGCATGAAACAAGAGGTGAATATTGACTCTGCCCCAGCAAAAAAAAAAACAAAAAAAAAGAAAACCCATCAACTTCTGACGGGCTCGGATTTAGCTGCCTAAAGGTGGGCTGCGGCTGCTTAACGTGCCCTCCGTTGCTTCATTAGTTTAAGCACACATTCCCCCATCATGCTCCTCTAGTGGTCCTCCCTGAGCACTTAATTGCGCGTCCACTCTATCGGGGCCGGCGCGATAATAAAGCATTAAAAGAGCCGTGCGTCTTTCATTAAAGTAGAGTTGGGAAATGTGAGCCCGCCCCCCTTTTTTTTCAGGAGTCAAAAAAAAAAAAGAAGAAGAAGAAGAAGGAGAAGGGAAAAAAAATCGATTATTTCTCCTCGCGCTGGGAGAGAGGAGAGGGTTTGGGGAAAGACTCGGTCAGGATTGCGAGGGGGAAAAGGGATCAGAATCAGAACCTCTCCAACATCACCAATCAAGCTCCAAGACGTCCAGCAGCGCACCAGCACCACCTCCACCTCCACCACCACCACCATCATCGGCGCTCCACCGGGTCCCTCCCTCTCCCCTCACCGGCACCTAGCAGAAAGAGACCAGGCGACGCGTCCTCGCCGCCTCCTGAGCAGACACTGTCCGATCAGAGGGAGAGAGAGAGCGAGCGAGCGAGAGAGAGAGAGAGAGAGAGAGAGAGAGAGCGAGAGAGAGAGAGAGAGAGAGAGAGTAGTTTCTCTGACATTATAGAGACTCCTTCCACGTACTGCGTGTTACTTTTTTTTTTCCTCCCGGCGACGTCTCTCTGCTAAGTTGCGCTCCTGGATTTTAAGTGCGTCTTGGCGAAAAAAGTCCGTCACCGTCAAGCAGCGGCTCCAAACCCCCCCCTCCTGTCAGCCCGGCCGGACCGAACAACCGGCGGACCGCTTGTTGTTGCCTTTTCACTTCAACCCCCCGGACAAGATTTCCACGCGAAATAAAGTAAGTACCGCGCTCGCACCACCTTTTTTTCCCCCCCACAACAAAACATCCACAAAGGCACACCACCATCATCCTCATCTGAGCTTCATTTATTTATTTATTTATTTTGAAACATCCAGACGGAAACTTAAAGGGGGAGATCTATTTTGACGCGCGCTCGCCTCCTCAACTAAAGTACAGTCAACTGCGCCTATCGATTTGTTGTGACCCCCCTGATCGACTCGTGCCGGTGACAACTATGTCACGTAATTACAGGCCGACATCAAATGGCCGTTTATGGTCCATCAGGAGGGGTCGAGGTCTGGTCTCGTGTTTTGTTTGGGTTTTTTTTTCCGAGGCAGCGGTACAGTTTGGTGTCGACCTTGTGGAGCTTTTTCGCGTGTCCACATGCAGGCGCACAGCCCCAGAGCCACAGCCACTGAGCTGGCTGCCCTCCTTAATAACAGCACAATACAGTGTGTTCTCACATGCACACTTCAGGGAAAAAACAAAACAAAACAAAACAAAAACAAACAGTTAACGCCGGTTAGTTTTAAATAATGTGGTCTCCAGTCTACCTGATGTGTGAAATTTTAACATTGTAATATGATAAGAAACTTAAAAAAATAAATAAAAAAAACCTCAGCCAGAGACATTGGGGAAAAAAAATACATGCAGTTGAGAAGTTTTTAAAAAAAAATTCTGATCATTTGCCTCATAAGAAGAAAAAGAACGCAGGAATAGCCCACCACAGGAGAGATGGCCTCACTTTAAAGATATGTCGTTCTTCAGCAGTTGTTTAACTAACTGGACTGAGGGGCACTTGTGATCACAACCACACATTAGGTCAGGACAACTTCCACACAGGCAGCTTCCATTAAATGAATTAAAGACGACTGAGGGATGTAAACGCTACTATTTTTCCAAATCACAAAGCAGGAGAGCCCAGCGTGTCAGAGTCCTGTGAGCATTAATTCATGCACACCCCAGTGATAACAGCACTGTAAAATCAGTGTTTCAGAGAAGCTCTGGTCGAGTTCAGGCTCAGTTTGAATTTATCCTTCGTGACTTTGTGATTTGGACTGTTCAGAAGTTATCTCACCGGAGCGAGGAGGATAAATCCGTAAAGGTGAGTTTAGAACAGTCTCATGTGGGTCAACTGAACCTGTTGCAGTGAGATGATTAATAACGACACCATAATTAACCTGTGGCTACTTTCACAGGTTGCAGCTTTACGTGTAAAATCAGGTGTATTTGTTTTTGGGAAGTGCGGACACGAGGCCCCGCGGATTCAAACGTGCAGATGAACCGAGGGGATGGCTGTAAAATTTTAAATACACTCCAGCACCCTTCGTTTTTTTTTTTTTCTTTAAATTTAGACCGATTGTGGAACAGGCTGGGCTGTGTGCATTTAACTCACGCTCATTCATGTAAGAATAACGGTGAATCTCTGCAGCCATATTCTCGTGAATTTGTTATTTTAAAACACTGAAATAAATACGACCAATTTTTGGGGGGAGGGGGCTATGAATTTAGAGGCAGCCACAGTCTCTTCAATGTTATAAAACTGATATATTATTAATGACATTTTCAGATCCGTAAGAACTTTCAAATTTGAAATAGACTTTATTAGTGAGCACTGTGGATAAGTACACATTTTTAAGTGATAAAGTGTTGCTGCCTGCTCTAACTCTACTGCCTAATTTGCGACTCTGTGAAAAGCGTTCTGCATGCCTTCAGTCATTTGCTGCCTGATTGATTTCACAGTTAGTTTAATTTGAATTTAAAAAAAAAAGATACAGCCTGTATAAAGTCGATGCAACATTTGAGACAGCTGATTAATTTTTAAGATGATGTAGTGTGCTGTGCATTTCTTTTTTCCCAATCCTTTATGCTCTTTTATATGAGTTGTTCACTCGTGACAAGATTTATAAAAAAAGTGAACAAGTTTGTGAAAAAAAAAGAAGATTTTTCACACATGGCCTTCCCTCATCTTCCCATCGTCAATGAAGTTGTTCTGTGTGGCCTGTCTGGCCTGTTGCTCTCTTGGGACTTAGCGTTAGGTTAATCCGCTCAGAGGAAGGTGAGCGCTCGCATGTGGACCCACGATTACACACAGAGGACTCTGTCAGCCAAGCTCTGTAATCTCATAGACTCTGTACAAACACACACACACTCACACACACACAGATGCAGGCACGCACGTATGCAGTCACACTCTCAACGCACGCACACACACACACACACACACACACAAATGCATAGACAAAAGCATGGTCTGCCTCCTCTCTATTCCTCTCTCTCTCTCTCGCTCTCTCTCTCTCTCTCTCTCTGTCAGACACACACACACACACACACACGCACGCACACACTGACACCCACAATATCTGGGCTGCGCTGCTTTTGTTTCTCTTATTCTCTTCAGACCTCTCCCTCTTGACAAATCATTTGGGATTTTGGGGCGCTGATTCACAAAACCAACAGTGACAACACACTCTTACCCTTCTCACAGAGAGGGATTAGGAGGTCACGTGTCCCTCTGATTGGCCGGGGCATTGAGCCGATTGTCAGGGCACTTTGCTGTACACCAGGGGCTCAGTGGAGCTTTAGTTAAGTGAGGGGAATGGACACATTGTGTGCCATGGTCAGGGTTTTTTTTTTCTGTTGTTTTTTTTTTGCAATGTGTTTTAAACGTGCTCAGACAAAATCAGCGCATGGTAGGCTATTGCTTATATCTTGAATCACGAACGCCTCATACAAGGCTCATTAACGTGTGAATACTTATCGGAGTGCTGTAAAATGTGTGCCATCAAGCCTTAAAAAAAAAAGGAGTGAAGTGTACCACTGTGCCGCCTGAGAGGATAGACATTTAATACTGTACAGAAGGCACATTTCAAGATTCCCCCTCCTAATGGAAAACCAGACCTGTGAAAACATTCATCTTAACGGAAACATCTGAAGCATTTATGTTTAAGCAAATAATTTAATAGCCCCCCTTTTGCTACGCTTTAAAGTTTTTTTTTTTCTTCTTCTTCGCTAATGGTTTCAAATATTTTGGAAGGGGTTTGCAGAGTTTGCTCAGTTAAACATCAGTAAAACACTCATTTGCAGATTGCAGGTTGGCAAGATCTGCAGGGAGATATTGAAGTACTGTAATTGGACTTCATGCCCTTTGGCTGAAACGAGAAGGTAATATAAGAGTCAATTGTGGAGAATCATATTTAAACTGTCAAGAGACATCGCTGTATATCCTGTAAATATTGCTCTGCGTTTTGGTTGACGTACTCTGAAATAAATCCAACAGTGAGAACCTTAAACGTGATAAGATACCCTCTGTTTTTAGTACATTTATCTGACTTAAATAAGGTGGAGATGTCAAACCCTTTGCCTCAAATAACTTTTTTTTCGTGCCTGCTCATATGCAGATGAAAACACTTAACTTTAAAAAAAAAAAGAAAAAAAAAAACTCAAGGGCTTGTTGTATTCTTGTTTATTGCACAAGGCAGGTGTTCCCTCTTTCGCTACATGGGAGGAAAAGTCTCTTTTTTTTTTTCTCCCTTCTCATACATTTTTATAGTACTAATGAAAAGCGCAGAGCTCGACCTCACCATGTGTTTATTCACTCATTTCCAACAGATCTCCCTTTCATTGTCCTAACTGTTGCGCGTGTTGGAAAATGTTTACCCAAATGTTTCTTTGCCTTAGGAGCACTCTGTATGTTTTTTTTTTTTTTTCTTTTTTTTCGTAAAAGAGCTGCAATTACTCGCAAAACTTAAAAAATAATAATCTAAAGTAAATAACACAGTCCTTGAATGGTTTATGGCGGGCTGAATGCATATATTTGAATATGTCCTGGTTTTTGCATAATGATGCAAAGTCTTCTTCTGTCTCTATCTAGTAATTAGCGGTGACGTTCAGCAACTTTCTCTGTATGCTGTAAGTGGATGGGGGTGTGTGGGGTTTGTTCACTGGGGTGTTAAAGATCACAGAGGAATATATCAGCCTTTGATGTTTAATTGTATTGTAAAACACACTTTAGAATATTTCTGCATAAAGTAGACTTCTGGCTGTGCTGTGCTTTGTGTTTGCTGTTTCTTTGTGTGTTTGTCTGTCAGTATGTGGTGTGTGTCTGGGAGGTATCTGCATGCACGCGTACGCGTGTGCGTTCAAGTTTGTGCCATGTCTCCGTCTGTTTGCGCGTCGGAATGTTTGTGCTTTTGTGTTTTGTTTTTTTTGTTTTTGTTTTTTTTTTGTCTGAGTTTTGTGAGGTTGTTGCTGGTGTATATTCAAATGAAAACGCGTGTGTTTCTCTTTCTCCTTTATCCTCGCACTGAAGAGGGTCGGATTTGATGTCTTGGATGATGGAGCAGTCTGGAAAACAGTGTCAGTGTGAGCGCCGAAAAGGCAAACTGAGAAGACAGATGCACAGGGAGACAGAGAAAGACACACACGGGGGGAGAAAACGTAGAGCGAGAATGTATTTGAGCTCAGGGCGACTTCAGAATATTTGGCCTCTGATCGGGTATTCTTCGTTAAACAGTGATGCTTTCGTGATGTCATGTCTAACACACTGATCTAGATGAACAGGATGTCCTGCCTTCTTCTTCCTGTTTCCTGTTTCCTGCCCGGCCTGCGGGTCATAATGGCAGCAGCTGCCTGCTGGGTGGTCTGTGCTCAGCAGTGCTGACCACACAATCATATCGTCAGCTGCAGCCCACCTAAAGAGACACCCTAAACACCTCACCATACTTGAGGCCTGCTCCCTGGAATATTTGGACAGAGAGAGAGTCCTGGCAGACGAGGAGGCTGGAGGAGTGCAGGGAGCAGAGGACTTTGAATGATAAGACAAAGAGAAACATTTAGAGTAAATCAGAGGTTGGATTTCTTTGTCCAAACAGTGGATGGTTCAGATCAGGCCGAATGCCTCAGCGCTCAGACGTGGAGGTTAAAATAAGAGTTAACACGTTATAAATGATTTCATTAACTGCTCCGCGAAACACTTACTAGAGCTGCCTTCCTGTGTGATTTTACATTTTTATTTTGGTGGCAGGCAGCCTAGTTTGTACCGAGTGTGTGTGAAATACCTTCTCTCAATTTAACTCTAATCCAGAATTAAATGGGAATCCTTTTTCAAGGGTTAGTTTAAGAAAGAGGCGTTTTGCTGTCTGTGTGTGTAAATCTATTCACAGAGGGCATTTTCCTCTTTAAAACACACTGCCTGACCTGTGAACATTGAGGGGGGCAACTTCTAACCCCTGATATATTTTCAAAGAGCGACCCCTCCCCTTTTCATCCTCTCCCTCCAGTGTGGCACACATTTGGATCACACCCAGTGCCAGAAAAAAAAAAAAGAAAAAAGAAAAAGAGGTGTGCAGAAGTGGAGAGAGTGAGAAAAAAAAAGGAAAACGTAGAAATGTTTTCCAGCGGCTGTAATTTATCTTTGTCACGACGGCAACATAGCCGAGTCATTCTGCAACACAGTCCGGTGAGACGCACAGAGGTAGCTCTGTGCCTTGGCCTCACACAAGCTCACATCCATCTGAAAACCTGCTCACTCCACAATCTGCAGCCACTGCTCCCCATCCACGCTGCTGATGAGCTTCACATTTGCCATCGCGTATTTTTAGCAGATCTTGTGTTCACACTGGATTCAGAGGAATGAGGTCTCAAATTTTTTTTACCCAGTCAGGCTTTTGCGTGAGGTTACTCTTGCAGTGAAACAGTGTCGAAACAAATTGCCGGTAATAGGCGACGCGATTGGTCAATCCATCTCCCTTTTTCGCTGCTCTAAGACAGAATATTAGCGTCTTAAATATAGTATTTGTTTTGTGCCTTAACGTCTCTAACGTCAGGAGGTTCACTGTTCGAGTCCAGGGGGACCGGGCTGTTGAAAATGCTGTTAACACCATCTAAGTCGAGAAACAGCTCTATAAGAATCCACGCTCAGTGCTCTCCCTCTTCCGCAGAGCACACAGCTTAACCAGGCGGTGTCCTGCCAAAGTCCACACCAGTGTTCCTTTCCACTGTCATCTGTGCCATTCCCACACCAAAGGCCAGCCTGTAAAAGAATGCGCAGCACAGGACTGTTTTGAACGCTCGCATTACTTTACTGGCCAAGAAAAGTCATAAAGAAAGCAGGACAAAGAAATAAAAAAAAAAAAAAAATTAAAAAAAACGGGGAAAAAAAAACAACTACTTTTTCAGCTCAAGTGCATCTGAAATCAAACTTAATAACAGACAATAACATGCAGCAATGTGAAACGGCCTGGATGGGGGTGGAGGAGAGGTGAAGCAACGCCCCCCCCACACACACGCACACACCCTTTTTTCTCTCACTCTGTCATTTTTTTTTTTTTTTTTCTCTTTTCTTTTACATTTCTTTCGTCCCGGCTCCTTCTGGCCCCGTGATGTATGGCTTTTTTCCTACAGTGGCTCTTCCAAAGTGCAGCTCGTGATGTCATTAATTTTATTCATACTTTATGGATGCTCTGTCTGGAAAAAAAAAAAAAAAAAAACGAGAGAAAAGGGACGATGTGAGGAAAGAGAGCGGCCTAGAGAGAGAGAGAGAGAGAGGAGAGGAGAGGAGAGAGAGAGAGAGAGAGGAGAGGAGAGATGGTGTTGCGGAAGGAGATTTTCAGTGCAGTTGCATGTATAATGAATGAGGGGGCACTTTGTTTGAAACTCCAGCCCGGCGCTTCACTTCAAGGTTTGCTGGGCAGAGTGGGGCCTTGTGATCTCACACCAGCCACTCGCTTTATCCTGCCAATAGATGCTTTCACCTGGCACTGTGGTTCGACCCAGTGGAAAAACAAATAACCTTGTGTGTGTATAAAAGAAACAGAGAGAGGGGGTGGGGGGGGGAGGAGAGAGAGAGAGAGAGAGAGAGAGAGAGAGAGAGCACTGACAATGGAACAAGGGGGTTGGGTGGAAAAGGGTGAGGAGCGGGTGAGAGAGGAAAGAGGTGAGTTTGTATAACAGCAGCGGTGCAATGACGCCCAGACGATACTGAGGAGAATACTGGCACCCGGCCCACACTTCCTAAATAGTGCTCTCTACAGAAATAGCTCAGCCTTGATATTGACTTTTGTCTGCCGTGCATGTGTGTGTATGTGTGGACGTGCGCGCTCGGAGCATGCTCAGTAGGAGGACAGAGATGGTTCCATTGTCGGATGAGGAGTTTTTCACTTTGTCCGCGTCTGTTGTTAATGGATGTTCCGTTTCTGGTCTTTGTGCGTGAGCGTTAAGTGGAGCATAAAAAGGAGCGAGCCGCCTTTAGTACTTGGGATAAAAATGGCCTCCCGTCTTATTTTTGGCCCTGCGCTGGACTCATGGTTTTATAAATAGCTGGAGGAAGTGCGGGGGATACCTGTCGTGGCTCCAGCCTCCCCTCCAGATCCAGAGTCCCAGTGCCTCCACGTCACATCCATCCACCGCCGGCCCAATCCGGGCCACGGCGGGGCAGCCCCCTCGAGGGGCCGAGCAAACAGGATGGAACTCAAGTTGAGGGTGTGAGAAAATCAGTCTCTGGAGTAAAACACAAACAGGCTTGTGGTCCGGCGCGAGCAGCCTAGTCGGCGCTGTCAGATTTCGTAAAAGTACGGATTTCTTCCTACAAACACTGAGCGGGCTTAAAGAGAAGTGTCAAGATGGCAACAGAATAGAATGTCGTCAAAATGAGAGCCGTGTTTTTTAGACACTTAGTCTGGAGTGTAAGGTCATAGGGCGGTTTTCACTCCTCTCTGCCATCTGTATGCCGAGGTGTCTTGTTAATTCCATTCCTGCGTCTCAGGCATATGCCATGTGAGGAGCACCGAGAGTGTTAACTTTCTCTCTTTGCCTCACGACCATACACTGTTTGCCTCACATTCTGCTCTCACTTTTCTTACGGCATAGTGTGGCTCCACGGTTGTGAGGGTGACGAGGGCTTTAGACCGCGGAGCTCTCGGATAAAAGATCGCGCGAACAAACCATCGCTTTGCTCATAATAATGATAGGTTTTGGGGAGTGGAATTGACTTGTCACGGCCCGCATTTCTACACACGCGTCTAACGATTCTTTATTTCTGCAAAAGGTTCAGATGATCCAGTTTCAAATTAATATTTAATGACAACATTATGTTAATTCACGTCATCCTTTACCGAGCATCATATTCCCTCGAAACCGGCTAATTATTTGGTCTGGGATCCACATTGTTATCCTGAAATGCTCTTTTATCAGTTTTACTGTCATCCAGCACAAGTCTCAGAGTCTGTCTAGTAGTAAGGGGAAAAACAGTACATGTTGAGCTTGTAATTCTCTTAAACGCGAGTGTCGTTCCTGCTGTATCCTTGCCCGAGATATTGTTCACTCTCTAAATGAGTGGCACTTCTTGGCCAGTAGCCACTCATAGTAGGACCCCCATAATCATATTGGGAGTGGGTCAGAAAGACAGAAACGGAGAGGGAGGACGAAGAGAGAAATCTTTGAAAAGCTTTACTGCCCTTCGCGAACTGTCTCTTTACACGGCAAAAGAGAAATCATTCCTTTTCTTTTTCTTTTCTTTTTTTATCGAACAAGCTTTTTTTTTTTTCTCTCCCTAACGCTGTGAAGGGAATTGTGCTGCCTGTTATTAATGTGCTTTTGACAGCTTAATTTGATAAGCGGGCTACTTGTTAAAGAAGCCTTGGATTGTTCTCATAGAAAGAACACGCTTTTTTTTTTTTTTTTTTTTTTTTTTCCCTCCCATGTTCTTCAAAATGCTGCCGCACAGTCTGTCGATGACCCAGTTCTGAGAGATGGTCGAAAAACAAGGAAGAGCAGAGCAAAATCCACAGGGAAAAGGAAGGAGAGGAGGCAAGAGGGTAGCGGGAGAGCGAGAGAGAGATAGAGAGAGACGGGATACTATAAGTAAGAAGGGCACTTGTGGGAAGTTGACTCAAACGCTTTTTTTTCTTTCTTCTCGCTCCCTCTCGCCTCCTCCTCACTCTTCCTCCTCCTGCACTGAGCAGCCTACCTTCTCGGGCTCCTCTTCCCCTGCAGCCTAATCGGAAGAGAAACGCTGGGAACGATAACGGGGATTAGCTTCCACTGCTCGCCAGCTCCCCTTGGTTAAGTACACGTGTAATGAGTTGTTTATTTGGGATAATGCACAGTAGGCGCAGCAGAAGCCCAGAGCTGCCCTCAGCCTCCCTCCCTCCTCCTCCTCTGCTCGCACAGACACACAAACAGAAATATGTAAGTCAGGTAAACGTATAAGACGCGCAGTAACGCAGCGATGCGCTCGCGGAATGGCCGATGTGAACTCTAGGCGTGCGCAGGTATGTGCAAATACATACATTCACACGCTCGACGCTCCTACGAACACACCCACCCATACAAATTCCCACACACAGCTGTGATGCAGGTCACTTGCTGTGCAGGGTTGAGAGGGAGAGAGAAAGCAGGGAGTTGGGTTCAGAGTATGTTTGTGTGTGTGTCTGTGTGTGTGTGTGTGTGTGTGGGGGGGGGGGTGGTAGGGGGTAATGTTCTCAGGCCTTCCTTGGGTCATAAGGCTAGGGGATTTTTCTCAGGGTGAGGAGAAGGGGAAGAAACTGAGCGATATGAGAAAAAATGAAGGGGAAGGAACCAAGAAGGGGGAAAAGGGATATGTTGTGCCCGCTGGTCTGTGCATGTGCTCGATGTTTCTCGCGTGCGCGCGCGTGCACGCGCGTGCGCCAAGTTTGTGTGCATGTGTGTGTACGTACATGAAGTGGAAAAAGCTGTTGCCTCGTGGAGGGGACGTGCTCTGCTATCATTAGCTGTGGGAGGGTGGGTGGGGGAGGAGGAGGGGGCAGGCGAGGTTATGTGAACGGTGCAGCTGTGCGCGCAGCAGAGGGATTTGAGTGGAGGGGGGGAACTCCAGGCAGCCAGGTCCTTCACTGAACCACCAGCTCGCAAAAGCACAGAAGAGAAGAGACGAGAAAAAAAATTTAAAAAAATCCAACCGAAGCACCAAGCCCTGTGAACCAAACGCAACTCGCCACCGCCCCCCCTGTCCGACGTTCCTCCATCCCCCACTCCTTCACTCCTCCGCTCCTCCACTCTAGCCTTTTACTTCCCAAATAGGAAAAATAAATAAATAACGATTGATGCCTGATGGAAAGGATAAAAGTGCACGAGAGAGGAAGAGGAGGAAAGAAGAAACAAGTCATGATTTATATATAGCGTAGGGTATGCTTTTCAGGCCATTTGTAGTTTTTATTGCCTATTTTCGTCTCTGATTTCAGTCAAAATATCTCCAATTTAATAATTGATATATAATCATAATAATATGATAATAATAATAATAGAAGTATTTATTAGGAATACAGAATTGTTGCTCAAGTTTGCTGCCTTGTTGTTCAGGGGGATTTCCCCTCGACTTGATGTACAATTCCAAAAGCACTCAAATTTGTTTAAAGCTTCCTCCCCGCCTCTCTTATTTTGCTTGCTGAAAGAGTCAGAGCCCACGTAGCGACGGATGGTGCGGCGTACGAAGACCCAAACTCGCTTGTCAGCCCCGTGTGATCAGTCGCCATGGAGAGACGAGGCAGAGGTGGCTGAGAGACGACAGAACACAGAATGGCACCGGCGTGCACTGCTAATGCATTCAGCCTGCCACCGTATCCAACAACAAGGCAAAATATCACACAACTCACTTCACAAGATGTTCCTACAACAACAACATCAACAATAACAGACACATAAACGCGCACACACGCGCGCCGACACACAGTCGCACGCAGGCGCGCACACATGCATAAATAACCACACGCAGCACGTTAAAAACCAACCATGAGGAACAAGAATTTGAAAGCAAACAAACAAGTCAGAATGTAAGCAACTTGTCTGCGACGTTGTGACAGAAAAATAAATGAAAAAATGAAAAAAACATGTTTTGTTTTATAAGAAAGGGAGCTAAATTGCTGTGTTGCACCAGGTATTCTTTTTCTTCCTTTCTTTTTTCCCTCTTTTTTTTTAAACTTTTTTTTTTTTTTTCAGTTTTTTTCCAAGCGCAAAAAAAAAAAAAAAAAAAACCCTAACAAAACAAAGAAGTTCCTGGCAGATTTTTTAAGCTCGGCTCTGAACTATGTTAAGCACAATGGCGAGCGCTGGGGCTAAAAATAGAGCACGGTCAAACAGCGGTAGCGCTTTGGCAAGAGGGGTCATCTCCATGTGATACAGTGGCCTTCACTGTAGCCACATATTGAGAGCAGAGGCGCTCTGCCAAAGCTTGTAGCTTCACAGCAGTAATTTAATATTTGTTTGTCTCTATTATTTAATTCCCCCCCCCTCTCCTTCCCTCGCTCGCTTTTGCTTATGGGGGTTAAGTAACAGTAAGCTTTATCAGATTACTGGGTCTGAGGTCTCTTTCAAAGCTCTCTTTGCCATCTTGATTTTGTGCAGCTGTGCAGACTCTTTAATCATACGCTATCTTTTTTCACTCGCCCTCCCCTCCCCTCCGCCCGTCTTCTCGTCGTCCCTCCTCCCTTAACATATGTTAATTGGCTGCTTTCTGTGACAAATTATGAGCGCTCGCTTTGATGAGGTCGGGTTGTGATGGTGCTGGGAGTGGAGTACAGTGGAACTGCCAGACCCTCGCCGGTTACCCCCTTAACCACTCCAAAAAGAAGCGCGGCACCCAGCCGATGACTAATGAGAGGCTTGGGCTGGGTCTGGCCCAGCTCTGGCCTCGGTGGGGCCACTCCCCTAAACACAGGCTGATCTGTAGGTACCGTGCGCCGCAACACACTCTCCACAATCCATACAACCGTTTGCCTCATGCACCCCGCCGCCGGCTCTCCTCTGGGAGGGCTGTGAGAGTGGTTCAGATATGTGTACATAATCTGTCGTTGGAAAAGTTTTCAGTGCAGATCTCTCTTTGATTTCATTTGCGTTCTTTGTGTTTGAAGGCACCCAAATTTGACTTTAAACAAAGCACAGGAACTTAAGTATAGATGCAATTTGTGTCTCAGGTTTATGTTGTGTGTGTGTGTGTGTGTGTGTGTGTGTGTGTGTGTGTGTGTGTGTGTGTGTGTCTGTGGTGATGAGAAAGTGCTCTGAAACATTATACCAGCCCTCCTTAAACAAACACTAACAGTGGAACAGTCTCTGTTTAATGATGCGCAGCGTCAACAGGAAAACAACGCTCAACAATAATCGGCACAATCAGCTTGTGGTAACCAGACAAAAGTGGAGTGAACCTGACATCATCCTAGTAGAGTTTTTTTTTTTCTTTTTTCTATCTCTGTGTTGGGTGGGGGTGTCAGATTCTGACTCCATCTCCCTTCAATCTGTCCTGCTGCTGCTCTTTCTCTCCTTTCTGTCTCTCTCCTTCTCTGTCACAGTCCCTCTCTCTCCCTACTCTACGATCTAGGTTACTCGGTTTCCTCGCAGAGCACAGGGACCGGAGGAAGGAAAAAAAAAAAAAAATAGAAGGTCGAATCTATGAAGGACATCCTTGTTGAAGTGTGCAACCTTCTACTTCTCTGCAAATTACCCACACGCTGTGCATAGACTCAAAGCAGAGCTGTGGCTCTCGCTCTCAGCAAGGCTGCGACCATGGCACGTTGTACTGTCGGAGTGTCACAGCAACAGGGGGACGCGGTGATCCTCAGTGTTAATTCTTAACAATTTTTGTAGCTTTTTTTTTTTTTTACCTTTTAAGGTAAGTCAGAAAGCATCGCCGATGTTCAGCAGCTTCAATATTTGCTTGCCATGGTCACAACGTCAAACAAAATAATCAAATCACGTAATAGTATCACTGTGGAATCCAGATTTGCTGATGAGGCGAGACAAGGGAAAATAGTAAATTCCACAACTTCCCCATAGATCTGCCCATCTGACTAAGTTTCATCACACCAAAAAAGGAAATCATTTCATTTGCCTCTTCCTATCAGCAAGTATGCAAAACGTGATGGCCCATAAGCAAGCTTGCATTTCCATACCCGGCAAGCCGACAGACACACAGATTCGCCCGCGCATGCACGCACGCAGACACGCACACACACTCACACACACACATACATGAGTGCGCCGAAAAGGGTGACAAAATGAATCCGGCGAAGGAAAAAAGGAAGTGCGCCGGCAACTCGTGGTTTGCGTGAGGGTTAGCCATGTTAGCATTAGCCCGCGGGCCTTAATTGAGGCCAGGAGGGAGCATTTAATAATTGCTGTCAGAAGATCAAATTTAATTCTCCTCTCTTCACAGCCACCACTGCTGTAGGGTAGAGTGAAACAAATTGTCATCAGAGATTTCTAAATGAACAAAGCTTTTAATTAGGGTGATTAGAATGCTGTGGCAAAGAGAAAGAGTAAGGGGTGGTGGTGGTGGTGGGGGGGGGGGGGGGGGGGGGGGGGGGGGGATGTGATGAAATCATCAGCGGTTCATCTTAACCGTGATTTCTGGTGTTGATACAGTGCGACGTTGGGGGGGGGGGGGGGGGGGGCATTGGAGCCGGGGCACGCGACTACTGGGAAGTTTGCTGTGCTTTAACATTAGTGAGCGTGGCCCACTCTGCAATGTAGCCCCGGCTTTGAAAACCTCTGACACACACATACACACACCCTCTGCCCTTTCTCCCCCCCACTGGAGAACATTGCTAACATCCTGAGACATTGTCATACTCGGCAGGGAACATAATTGGGTGAATATGTCAGTGCTTTGTGTTCTTAGTGACATGACTCCCGGCTGTTCCTGTGGGGGCAGGGTGCACTCATTGAAGGGTTTACACTACAATTCCACTGCGTTGGTTCATTGCTTATTACATTACATTACTTGTTTTATGAACATACTAGACAAGCAGGGGATGAGGTATCTGTGCACCTACATGTACACTAGCAAGCATGTGATCATTCATGCACATGTGTGTGTTCCCTTTCTGTTCCCGTCCCGTCAGTGTCAGTAGTCGGTTACACCTGTGTCCTGCGGTGCTCGTGGCATCATGTGAATTGACAGTGGTTTGAAAGCACGACCTGTGGCAGGGCTCTGCGAGAGACTTTAACAACGATTGGAAAGAGAGAGAGAGTGAGACGGAGGGGAAGAAGTGAAAGAAACTGCGGTGTGCGTTGATAAAGTGAAACTTAAGCGTAAAGTTATTTGTGTTTGAACATCAGATGTGTGTATCGCCATCTGCACCACTTCCATATTTAAAGCAATTTCAATACCTCTCCCCTGCCCACCTTCGGTCCATCTCCACCGTGGACTGTGTCACCTCCATTATGTTTTTTTTTTTTTTTTCTTTTCTCTGTCATCTTTTCTGTCCCCAGCATATACTTGACTGCGTCCATTGCCCCTCCTCATGCTCAAGCCATGGAAAGACTGAACGTACTAAATAGTGATTCATCCCAGCCTTTTCCGGGGCCTCTCCAAATTGTGGCTCGCCTATGCTTCTGCTTTTTTCTTCTCTTCCCCTTTTTCTCTGATACCATTTTTTTCCAGCTTGGCACAAGGGTACGTGTGTGGCAAGTTTGTCATGGCGGCCCTCGAAGTTTATTTGTTTATCACTCATGGCTATAAGCCACTGTCACAACACAAAGCTGCCGACAATTGACAGGGAATGCCTTTTTAACCACGACAGCTCCTCTTCCTCCCTATCCCCGTCTGTTTGGCTTCGCCTCGCTTTCATGCATGCCCTCTTGCTCGTCTGCCGTTGGCCTAGCAGCTGTGGCTTTACAGCCCTTGGCCTCCATTCAGGGGAGGGGGGGTTTGACGCATTGTGTCAAGTCATTTTGTCCTTGGGGAAGTCAGCAATGGGCTATGGAAAGATGGCTCTCACCTGTCTCCATACTGGCTCTGACGGATGGCTACCTGTCTCCATAGCTGCTCTGATGGCCCAAGGCCCCTGTTTGCTGGTGCTGAGTGAGACATGCAGCTGCCCAAACGGAGGGCAGGGCTCCGTTTCCCTCTACCTCCGTCTCACTACGCACTTATTATCACCTGACACCACCACAGTACAGATGGCAAAACTCCTCATGAGTTGTCCAATATCTGGATGTAAAACTGCAAATTAGATGTGACCTAACAATCAGAAAATATGTGTATTTACATGACAAAAAAAATTTAATATGGGAAAAAATACAAACTCTGTGAAATAGAGCTGCAATCAGACAGGAAGTGAAGCTCAAATGGAAGTTAAGAGTTCATATTCATATACATAGAATATATGAAAGTTTTGTATAATTTTGCACTGCATTTTACATTAAAAAAAAGGCTGAAACACCATAAGTAATTTAAGCCACATCTTCTGACATGAATTAGCGCTTGTATTTTAATTGCTCTTTCAGTGGAAGTGATTTAATTAACTTTAGAAACGTTGGCAGTGAAAAGTGTAAGAAAGTTCTTCTTTTCACGGCTGATATTAAGATCTCATATTGTGCCACTCCAATCACAGAATTTACCCCAAAATATGTTCCATATAAGTTCACTATCATTAATTTATTTAAAAGTTAATGCTATTTATATTTTGGCAGAATAAACAAATACTTTCAACAGAGTTTTGTAGATTTAATTTTTCAACCCAGTTTTGCTAGTCAGCGTTTTCACAATATTTAAAAAGAAAAAAAAAAAAAGTTAGGACAAAAAAAGTGATGTTTTATGGAACCCAACTTAAGTAGGTAGTTCATCGTCATCGCTGCTGCTGGCGAATTAATTTTGATTCCCAATTCATGCTCTGTGAACAGAATGATTTAGGGAAGGAAGCACCTTTAGCACCTTCAATTGTCTGTGCCTGCTGATGTCACATCCTTCCTCTGAGCTGTATATGTCTGAGTGGCGTGTGTGTTTCCTGTCTCTCTGTCCTCCAAGACCCCGGGGCAGAGCTGTTGGATTGAAGGATGAGAGGTGTAACAGCGCTGACAGAGTCTCATTAGTATGGAAATCAATTAAAGTTTAAAGTTGAAGTGTAAAGTTTCAAGTTGAGAAACTGGTTGAAATGGCACCGGCGAGGAATTGAGAGTTCATCTTGTAGCTCTTGAGCAGCTACTTATAACAATATACTTTGTTCCACAGTGTCAATCACACTTACGGAAGCTTGGCAGAGTGTATGAAACTTGTGCCAAGCGCAGGCTATTGGCTCACTCTCCTCCTCATCAATAGACAGGTGTCTCGGTTCAAAAGCACATAGAGATTGAAAATAGAATACATGTGAGACTGTCTCTGTCTCACTAATGATCCAGCTAAATCATGAGCTAATAGAGTAAGACAGGTGAAGACATATCCTCCAACACACACATAAGAACACGCGCACACACGCACACAGACACACACACACACACACCACAGCCTCTCAAATTCAAGTTTAGCCTGAACGCTCAGTGGGAAAAAAAAAAAAAAAAGAAAAAAAGGAACGAACACATTATAAGATGATCCACCGCTATCACTCTAATCCCCAGATGTACATGTTGCTAATCTCTTTAGCTGCTAACATGTTAAATTAGCCCTAATATCTGCTGAGATTCAGAGCCATAGAGGCCCACCTACGCGTGGGCTACCGCCCAGGTTTAGGTCACTCTTCTCCCTCAGCACTCGAGAGAGATACAGACATTAGAGTGAGGGGGGGGTGGGGGTGGTGGGGGTTGAGGGAAGTAGCAGTGATAGCCATTCGTCACCCTGCCTATCTCGCTCTGACAGATGGGTAGTGCGCCGTGCCACATAGAGGAGTCACTGCCTGTAATGACATTAGAGGCACAATGAGACCTGATACACATTTCTTCTCTTCCCCATCCTGCCTGGCCATCGACTCGCTCCTTTGCCTGATCCCTTCCCCTCCTCTCACTTCTGCCGCTATATCTCCATCCGTCCTGACAGGAGATAAAGTGCTGTGTACCACAATTTCCAAATAAAGCACAAACACGCGTAAATCCACGCGTAACACGACACCGCAAAAATAGCCGCATCAAAAAAAAAGGAAGAACCCTCCAAAAATCTACACATCTTTAAAAAAAAAATAAAAAATACTTACATTTTCTCGAGGAAAAAAAAAAAAGGAAATCTTCTACATGACAGGAGCACTGTGAGTGTGTACTGACATTCAGATTGTATTTGGAAAACCATATTAAAGAGCTTTTTTTCGTCCTGCTCTTCGAGGAAATGGGAGTTTATTTAAAAAGAGAGAGCGTTTATTTAATGTACCATACACCTCCTAAAAGGTTTACTTACTGCAGTGTAATATGTTATTTCAAATCCTCACATCCACATTTCCTAGGAGGATAGGGGATACTGGTGTTATATATATATATATTTATTTTTTTCCCCAGGACATATGCTATTACCAAATGTGTTGCAGATGTACCATGAGCCGAAGCTGTGCTGCCGAGGCGGGGTTTCTTGGAAAAACATCGCCAATCCTGTCGTGATAAATCACCTTCCCCAATTTGCCATAAAGCGTAGAATTAGGATTCGAGAACATCTGCATCAGCAGATTTCTGCAGGCGTTTCGTTCGCAGAGGTGCTGGTTTCATTCTCTGTCACAATTCTCTGAATGCAGAAATAATCTCAGCGACGAATTGGGTTGCAACTTTTGTTCTTGGAACTAGGGTTCGTGTGCATTTCTCTTCCATTCTCCCCATTCGCACACTAAACTCCGAAGCTGTCTCTCAAAGTGACGAATTAGTCCTGAGCATGAGTCAAGGTAAAGTTCCTCTTTCTGTCACCCCCCCCCCCCCCCCCCCCCCCCAAGATTCAAGAAGCGTCCTCTTCGGCGCCTGTCCTCAATAACAAAGCCACATTAACAAGCACTCTGCAGAACGTCTATTAGAATGTGAAAAAGCGCCATGTGCTGTATATTAGTTTTTAGTGACTAAACACTTGGGAGAGTGGCGACCTAGAATCAAGCCTTGTGGTGCACTGAGTGTATATGTTCTCATCGTCCTCTCAGCTCCACTTCTGAGACACACAGAGAGAGAGAGAGAGAGAGAATGCTCATTAGATCTATGTGCTGAATCGCTGCTCCCTCTCCATCTCTCCCATCCTCCCCCAACCTTCATACCTCTCTCTCTCCCTCTCTCTCTCCGTCCGTCTGCTTAACAGATGGGAGGGTCGTGGATACAGCTCTTCCCCTCCCCCTGGAGAGGCCTGGTGCCTGTTCAAAAAGATCCCTCTTTATGCTTCTCTCCATTCCCCTCTCTTCCCTCCGTTTCTCTGTTTTCTTCTCTCCGTTCTCTCCTTCCCCCTTCATTGTCACCTCTCCAAGCCAAAGCGTTGGAGAGTTGGGGCCCGGGACATGAAACAAGCCGAGGAGCAACCGTTGTCTTTCTCTCCGCTTGGTGCCAGCGTGCACTCTGACCCGAGCAGTCTCCCGCCCCGGCCTCCCTCCAGTTACCAGGCCGGTGTGAATGCGGGCATAACATACGTCAAGAGATAAAGAACCGCTTTTGTGTGTTCTTCATTCTCTGCAGCTCATTCCCTCTTTCCCTATGCCTTACTTTGGGATTAGTAAATTGGCTTAGTGTACACAAGCTTGTTAGTCCTCTCTTCTGTCTCGCTCCGTGTGTCTTCACCTTTCCTCACGTTTCCTTCTCACCTCGTTTGCCCCCTCAAGGTCAGGTGTCAGTGTCGCTCCCCCGCGAAAAAATTCCTGCTGGGGATTACTGTCCCGCGCCACTTGACAGTGCTCGCCAAGCGGCGTTTGTTTCCCCGAGTTTTTCCTTCCTATTCCGCCGCTCTCTTTGGCGTCATGAGGCTAAATTGGATTGAGTGATTCAGTGGTAATCAGTTAAGTTAAGTGATGCTCTATCCACCACGAGGGAAGGAGACGGAAGGAGAGGGAAGGGAGCCCGATGAAGAGGTGGGTTCTCAGTTCTCATCCAGGAGCTGCTTGGCACTCATATGGGACGGGGGCGGGTGTGAGGAAAAGTGGGGGGGTGATGGCGAGGGGGGGGGGGGGGGGTGGAGGAATGGGAACTCGCATCGTTGTGTAGGAGGAGGTAGAGGAGGCAATATTGAGAAGGGATGAGGAAGGGGGGGGGGGTTGGCTGAGGCGGGGAGGCACCGACACGGGGCTAAGCGGCAGCAGAGCCTCACCTCAGGGAGTGTTGGCTAGTACTGGGAGCCAAAAGCAGGGATTAAATGTTCAGGACACGGGCTTAGTCTTAGCGTTAATGTTACGTAAGGCCTAAGGTGTTGCCCCAGCGGTTGTTGACATTGAGAGGTTCAGCTCTGCTCAGTGGGCTGTGGGAGGAACGAGGAGAAGGTGGAGGCCAGGAGGCAGGGATCACAGAGGTAACGCCTCCTTGTTTTGGAGCGATGCCCGGGCTGGGTAGTGTTGAGCACAAAGACTGGGAGGGGATGATGCTGTCAGCCTGTGATTGAGGTACGCCGGCTTGATTGATATCCTTGTCTGGCTGTCTTGTGCCAAGCGCCTTAGTGTTGGCTTGTAATCCTAGTTTGTCTGACAACATCCTTCTTTGTTTTCTTCCAGAGGGCAGCTCTTTGTTTTTCTGTCTTTGGATGGGTGTGTTTGTGCAGAGCAATGCTAAAATGTTTTGGATAGCCTCTTCAGAGCTGCCACAGAGTTATTTTAGATCTTGTTATTATTATGATGGTGCAGTCCGGCTGTTGTCCTAACTGCCAAATGATGCATTTGTGTTTGTATCTCATTTCTTCTATAAGTGGGCGTAGCCCAAGCCATCAACTCAGGAAGTTTCTTGTCAAGCATTTCATCATTGTTCATATTGTATTGTCTCACTTTGTTTTCCAGTTTTTGTGTCATGGAAGTTTTTTTGCCAGAGAATAATGTACATAACATCACCAATGTGATGTTGGTCTTTAAAAGCTAAATATAATTTCTTAATCTGTGTTATGTGTGTCGATTCTGAAGGCCCACTTCAACATCTAAACACTACTGCTTGTATACATCTTGAATGAATCATGCAGGTAGTACTCATCCTTTATTTTATATTGCAAATAAAAAGATCTAAAGTTATGAACTACTGCTAAAGGCCTTGGCCTGTCACTAAGAGCCACAGTATCCCTGGATGTCCCTATTACGCGCTTTCATCATCAATGTCCTACTCTTTTGCACAAAGAGGTCAAGTGCATAGCAATGTGCTGCGCTCACCTCAGGGGTTTGGAGCTTTCTTGTGCTTTCTCATGCATGTTACTCAATAAATACATGGATTCAGGTTAGGCGAAGATAAAAAAAAAAAAGGAAAAAAAGAAGGGAAAAGGAAGTGCATTACAATGTGCATGTATGTGTGTGGGGAGTGTGCAAAGGAGAGAATATGAGAGAGCGAGGAAGAGCGCAAGGGTGTGTGAGAGAAGAGAGAGAGAGAGAGTGATAGAGAGAGAGACTGAGACTGACATGTCTTTTGGTGAAGCGGTGTCGTCTTCCACATCAATGTCTGATGCTTGTGCTGCCAGGTGCCGGAAATCTGGTTCAGAAAGGAGAGAAGAGAGAAGAAGGGGAAAGTAGAGAAAAAAAGGCAGGGTAGATGGAGGATTTTTTTTTTTTTTTTTTTTTATGTGACGGCGCTGACAGCTCCCCTGCATTGCACTGAGCTTAAATAATGGGATGCTCATTTGCATAACGAGGGACGTTATCACCTCTACTGTCAAAAGAAAACACAACAACAGTTCTTCTGCTCCTCCCTGAGATAGATTGGGTTGGCCTACTTTAGCACTCTGGAGAGATGCACTGGAGCTCTGGCTTAGCCAAACTCACAAGAACGCACACATGTGCACGCTCGCGCGCACACACACAAGTGCATGCACACACGGACACACGGTCGCTCACTCACGCAAACTTTTGGGAGCGCAGCTTTTCTTGTCCGCACATGCAGTCCAGCTCGTCAGCTGCTGGCCTCCACTCCTTAAACACGGGCACACACGCACACACACACACACACACACTAGTAAACGGACAAGTGCATTTATTCAGATGCTCCTCAGATGCACCCACCGACATGCAACGTCTCCAGCTGGATGAGGTTCATGTAGGAATGTAGATCGATTTGATCTCTGTCTCTACAAAAAAAAAAAAAAAACATCTTTTCACCATCTTTCCAAAGATCACTCTTGGCACTGTTTTTTTTTTTTTTTTGTCTTTTATTCTTTTGTTTTTTTGGCTTTGTTTTACCAGAACATGGCAAGACTTAAGCTTGGTTTTTTGCATCTGTATTCTATCCTGCAACTCACGCCTGCCATTTTGGAGATGAGCTGCAGATAGAGTGGAAAAAGCTGTGTCTGGCAGTTCCACTGTCAATACAGTGCAGTTCCGTGGGAAGAAACAAAATGTATTTCTCAGTCTGGAGGTAATGTTACAGTGTTGGTGATTAGAGCGTTTAAGTTAGCGGCACTTCCAAAACACTGTCAAACTCTCTGTGAACGAAGCGAGATCCTGACAGCGCTGTCTCCTCTCATAGTCGCTGCCTGGGAAAAAAAAAAGAAAAAAAACGCAAAACTGATTTGCATGATATCGACAGTGAAAAACACAGCGGTTCTCACAACATTGTTGACAGATTCTTTGTCTTTCTTCACCCTCCCTTGTGGCTGCCATGATGCCACTTTTATTATTTTTTTTTTCTCTCAGTATTTTGCCATATTTCATTTCATTTAATGCTCATCCTCTCCTCCCCCTCCCTCATTCTTTTTTTCTTGCAGGTACGGATGCTGGAATCTTTGAGTTGATTGGAACAAATAGAAAGCGGAGAAAAAAAAAGGCAGATAAAGAGAGAGCAGAAGACTGAAGAGAAAGAAGAAGAAGACAGAGGAGAGTGAAGAAAAAGGCATAAAGTTCTTTAGAGAGAGGAGAGAAAGAAAGAGACGGGGACGATGGGGAGGAAAAAGATTCAGATCACGCGGATTATGGATGAACGCAACAGACAGGTAAGTCCCTAGGGGATGGGAGGATGGATGAGTATGAGGGTGGGGAAGAGGAGGGGGTTGGGGGGAGGAAGGAGAAACACCCCACATAGCCCTCAACAATGAAGGTCTTCTGGGAGTCTGGGCAATATATGAACTGGGCAACAGAGAAGTGTATGTGGGGATATTGCTCTGGGTGGAAGAGTTCCATTGGCTCATAATGGCAGGTTTGTTTCCCCTCAATCTAACAAACCGGCTCGAGGGCACCAGGAGGGTTTTTCCCAAAAAGGATTTGCATGAGAACATTTGTAATTCTCAAAAAACATTCTGCGTATCGCTGCCCGCTCTGAGGTTCCTGCGGCCTACACACAACTGTAGCACCCTTCACACACCCAGCCTCTCACACCATGCCACCCAGTTTAGCTCACTGGCAGTGGAATATTACCGGGCAGAGGGTGGGAGCACCGGAGAGCCAGGGTGGGAGAGAGAGAGCATAAACAAACAACCAAACAGAGATGGGATGGTCTGAAGTGACACACTGGACTGGGCCAACATGGCAGAGATGAAGGGCTGCCTGGGAGACAAACACTGAATCAGTATTTTTCTTGATCTAAATCTGTAACAGTCCGACTGCTGTAGCTTTCCTACAGAGATGCATCTTCGTATCAGAATCCCTGCGCGTGGCAAATGGTCAAATAAGAATCCGACAAACGGAGCTCGTGCGGGACAGTTTTCCAACAACAGCTGGCACTACTTGAGCAGGACATAATAAATTGTGGAAGGCGTGATTCGAGCAGACACTACCGTCTGTGGCCGGAAATAGACAGAGACAGAGCTCTCTCCCTGCCCTCGAGGCCCGCAATTGATCACATCCTGTGGCACGACTGACCACTGACACTTTGTCAGCTTCCTGGCAGCCCAATTGGATCCATACGCTGCTAACGTGGCCCCTGGATCACAGGTCAAACACGCACAAAGACACGCACGCACGCACACGCACCTTGTCGGAACACAGGACTACTTCATTGCTTTCGCCACGTCTTTATTGCCTGACATCCAAAATGATAGTCCGTGGCCTTTTTGTCATTTGCAGCTTGACATAAAGAGGTTCAAGGAATTAATTTTCCCAATGCTGAAGGGGCCGACTGAAGCAGATTGTGACCCCTGTTATGACTAATCTCAATGAGTGTAATTGCGTATAACAAGAGGACGGTGAGAGGGCAGTGTGGCACCCAGCGTGCTCATCTTCAGTAAGAAAGATACATGGGAAGGAGGATAAAAACACAGTGGGCTATTGTGACAGTACACATCCATACACTCCGCAGTCTGATTTATGTATTTGTTATCGAGAGGGAGAGAGAGAGAGACAGGCAGACAAAGAGACAGAGAGAGAGAGCAAGGAGGAGGTCACAGAGTTTTAGATGAGGACCGAAGCTATCGTGTTGCAGCAGCACCCACACTTCCTCCTTACTGTTATCTCAGCCCTTCTCTCTCATCCCACCTTAGACGGGGCCCGCCAGTTGCACCAGGCACTCCGGCTCCTGCGGATAAGGAGGGAAAGAGGGAGACAGGAAGGACACCTGAGGGGAATCGATGCCTGAGATATCCGGGCTTTACTTACAGAGAGAGGAGGAGGGCAGAGAGGAGAGGAGAGGAGAGGAGAGGAGAGAGAGAGAGGGTTCAGGGAAAGGAAAATCAATATATCACTGGATTTCGTTGTTTTGATCTCTAAAATGATAGATTACTTAGCCGGTTGTTTGTTTAAGTCCAATCGCTAACTCCTACTGGCATGATGTCATGAAAGTCATGCGGAAAACACCACCCGCACGCAGAGCGTCATTCAACCTGCGCCCTAGATAAATGACATCATTGAATTTTGCAAAGGCGGGCATCACAAGACAGAGACAGACACGGAAACTTAAATTTTTTCTCTTTAAAAAGAAAAAGAAAAAAAAAAACAAAAAAAACGGAAGCTTTGGATTTGCATATTTTCACTTCCTTTTTGAGAATGTCCCAGAGCCCGAGCCAAATAAACACCAGAGGAATGTGTATAGTGTTGCTCTCAACCTCACATTCTTTACATGCTTTCACTCTTTAATGTCCAAAAAGTTTCTCCAACTCTCAAAGCTCCTCTGAGGTCTTCCTCATTTAACGGATTAAAATTTGGGTTAAACAGCAAGCAGTGACAGTGAGTTGTTGTTTGACATAATGTAAACGTCTGACATCTCATAAAGTTTTAGAGCGTGGTGCGACTCCCATTTCAGTCCCAAAATAGCGACCCAGTGTTATTGTCTTATTTGCCCCATATGTCTGAATACACACTTCATACTGCAGTCCTCTTTGGAGTGGCACCACTCTGTGTGGCTGTCAACGCGACCTTGCCACCTACACGGCCGCCCTGCCTCCCCACCCCTGCCCTCCCTGCAGCAGCGGTATCATAGTGGGCACAGGGCCTGGCTCTCTCTGGGCGGCCACTTTGGGCTGCCACCCCCAGGCCCAGAAACACTTCCCCAGAGCAGGGGCAGAAGGGCCAGGCCTCCCTGGCGTTGACTGGCTGCCCGGAGCTCTGGACAGTGGGCAGCAGTGTGCGAGCCCTGGCTCCAAGCCCCCCGACCACTCAGACCCTCTCCCAGCCTCGGGCACATGAAAGGGCCCCCTGTGCCATAAACTCATGGGCTGCACACAGAGAGCGGACTCTCTTGCCCCGGCTAGCACACACACGGAGATAGGCACACACACTTACAGTACAAGACACATGCACAGGTGTGTGTGTGTGTGTGTGTGTGTGTGTGTGTGTGTGTGTGTGTGCTGAGACCTAGCAGATCATACACCCAGACACATACTTAGATGGTATATTTAGTGTCTTGTTCATGCACAGACAAATGCATCCTTGTAAACACATGTACACATCTATAGCACATGTATCTCTCTGGAGTCGGTCTTGGGGATCGACTAATTTACTGCAATTGGCTCTAATTAGTGTTACCTCTCCAGCCAGTACGCTCAGTGGGCTTAATTTAGGATGACTTGTTTGCGCAAATGTGTGTGTGCTCGTGTGTGTGTGTACGCATGTGCGTGTTTGTGTGGGACATGTGGTTTCCAAGGGGAAAGGGGACCCGGGGCCAGAGGTTAAACATGGATCAGGTCATCAGTGACAGGAAGTAAAAAGGACAGGATCTCCCAGCTCCCACAAACAACAGTGGCACTAGCGCACACTTGGCTGGAAGAAGATGAAGAGGAAAAAAAAAAAAAACTGCATGTTTTTATGTCTTCCTGCATATGTCGCTTCTCTTCCCTCGCCGTGTTAACTGCAGCGCTGCTCCTGAAATAAAGGGGTCTTTTTGTTTCTACGACAAAGCAGTCTTCTCTCCAATCAACAGCACCGGGGTGAGAAAATGTGCAAGCGAAATTAACAGCAGGAAAATAATGAGGCCCACAGGGTAGCTACTCACCCCTGCACCCCTCCTCTAATTCCCTGTTTCCCACCTTCTACCATCTCCTTCTTTTGCCACAGCGAGTGGCACTCCTCCTCTGTCGCGTGCTCAGCACCGAGAGACCTCACCTGAAAAGGGCTCGCGACACTCTCACTTTTCTCGATGCTGCGTTCTCATTCTCTTTTGCCTTTCTCGACTTATTTCTTGTTTCCTTCCGTGTTCGCATGTTCCTCACATGGCTCATTTTGCTCTCTCACCTCGCTTTCTAATTTTCACTTGCGAGAAAAGTCTTAATGGATTACATAGCTTCCTCTGTTTTCTTTCCTTTGTGTCAGGCTCATTAAGTAAACGCCTTATTTTAATTATCACGAGATGTCTAATTCAAAATGCATTGTCAAAATCGGATCATAAAAAAGATGCTTGTTGCTCGTAAATCTTTTTTTAAAAATTACTTTGATGGACGGACTCAAAATCTGGCGCTCATTTACATCCCATCTCAAGATTAATCTCCGCTTTTTACAAGTCTAAGCAAATTCTGAGCCGGGCTTGTAGGACTAGTGGTAAGGGGGCCTTCTCGCAGCCGAATTCACTAAAACAATTAGATGCACAGGGACATGTGGTCCGCGTGAAAATCATTTTACAATTGTCTTCTGTTTCTTTTTTGTCCTGGGTGTGTGTGAAAATCGGCGAAAAGCGAAAACAGTGTGCTCTGGGTATAAAATGACAGCTTTTATCTACCTCAAATGAATGACAACAAAAGTTATTTTTGGCATTCCAGACGCTAACGGGAGCCTAGTAATGTAACATCCACTGATTTATTTATGGTTTTTTTTTAAGTAAGTGGGTATATCCTTTTTCCAGTTGCGGTTTTTCAGCATACACAGGAGAATGCAGAAAAGGAACCCGGCCGGCCATTATAGCGCTGACCATAAATGTAATTATAAGCGAGAAGAACAAATCCAAACCCGGCTCGTATTTTAAGACACCTATAACTAAAAAATTGGCTTTAATTAAGACACCACTCAATAAGCTCTGCGGGTTGGCTTGAAGCTGCTCAACACGGGCACTTTCGATTGAGACACTGAATTGAGTAACATTTGGAGTCAGCTGCCTCCTGTTCTTACTGTATAATGAAGGCCCACTGAAAAAGGATGATAAGTGGGGTTTTGAGGAGAGAGAAGAGCATAGCATATATTAGAGGTGGGACAAAGCCTCTTTTGTCGTAATGCCCCTCTTAACAGCTTCTTTGGCTGTGAGGCAGAGTTCAGGCCCGGGGCTCAGGCTCCTCTTATTCCTTTTGCGTAAGCCTGTGTCTTCCTGCTTGGCCCCTGACAATGGGATAAGTGTTTGTCTCAAGACCAATCGTGCTGCTCCGTAGCTGACTGACATTCGTGTGTGTGCGTGCGTGCACACTTGTGTGTGTGTGTGTGTCCCCGCATGGCCATGTTTGGTTTGCTAACCAGCAGTTTTTGGTGCCCGTCTCTCCACTCCTCCTCTTCCTCCACCTCCTCCTCCCCCAGGGAAGCAGGCAGGAGGTGGGAAGCAGAAGCGAAGCCATTGTGAAGGGGAAGCCACTGGCCTCTTCCTGTTATGAGAGGAAATGCATACAAATGTGCTTCCTGTGCGTCCGCCCCCTCTCTTCTCCCTCGTCCTCCTCCCTCCCCTCTTTCTCTCTCCCCTCTCACCCATGTGGCAGAGAATCAGTCCACTGTCCCTCCTTTTTTTTGTCCCTCTGTTTATCCCGGGTGTTTTTTGTTTTTTTTGTTTTTTTGTTTTTTTTTTACCAGAAAAGATGTAACTGATTTTCTCAGTTCATTTTGTAATCGGTCATCTTCCAACATGAGAATACATACAGTGCAAGCACATCTCTTCAAACCTTTGATTAAAGTAGAAGAACCATTGAGCTTGGCCTTATTTACGTTGAAATCAGTTGCAAACAAGTAAGACAAAAACGGACGTGGCATGTATTTTCCATCATTCTGAGAGTTCGGGGCACCAACGAAAAAGGCTCCAAATTACAAGCAAAAAGGAAGGTAAAAAAAAAAAAAAAAGACAGAAAGAAAGAAAAAAATGAATTAAATGAGTTGAATAAAAAAGTACAAAAGAGAGAGATAGACTGAAAATGTGACGGTAACATATTTCGGTGTTTAACAGTGGGTGTGCATGTGTCTGAATCTCTCTTGGGATGGCGTTGTGGAGGAGGATAGGGCTGAGCGAGTAAGGCAGCCATACAGTGCACGTTGACGATGCTCACAGTGTACCAAAGCGATTGAGAGCAGTGCTCGGTAACTGCGAGTGCGTATAGGCATTTGTGTGTTTAACTATAACTACACATGGGATAACAGGAAGGTGTGTTTCGGTCTCCCCCACAATGGCAAAGACATCTCGAAGGATAGTCGCATGCTGTATCTTATTCTCTCCTTGGGCTCCTCCACAATCGAGTAATCTCTGAGAAGGTTAGGCCGTTGTTGTGAAAAGTGCATTGATAGTTTCCAAGGCTTCCGAGAACAAATATTCAAGGCAGCTCCGAGACATTCGGGCTGAAATTCTTAAATATGTTTTTGCTGCGGAAGCAGAGCGAGAACTCACAGCGTTGGATGAGAATGTTTAACCTCCGACCACTTCACGACAGTGCGCAGAGACTGTCCTAGAAGCACACAATGACAGTTTAAAAGTTGTGTGTCTCATTATTCTCTGATGGTCCACAACTTTTTTTTATGTGTGCGTGTGTGTGTGTGAAGATGAGTTTCACACCACGGTTACCAATTTACTGTGAAAAGGCAGTAGGGCTCACACTCGCGCAACTTACACTGGCGCCTTTCACCAGAAGAACACGCAGTCGCAAATGTGCTGTAACGTCATGCTCCGTGTTATTAACATAGTGGTGCGTCTAACAGCACCCACTGACTGAGGAAACAAAAGTTACACCCACACTGACATACGGGTGGTTTACAATGTTTTTTTTGGTTTAACAACAAAGATAGAGGCCTCATTCAAAGAAAAAGAAAAGTATATAAATAAATAAAAGTATAAATTAGATAAGATACACAGTACATAACAATGATTTATTTTTTTTTTGCTCACTCATCTTAATTCTCAACTTTAAAATAATAGCTCACAGTACAACTTAGTTTCATGATCATAGTATTTCATTATTTCATTAAAACAAGCTGTAGGCTTTCCACTAATGGACAGCTATCTATAAGTATTTGTAGATCAGGTGTGTCACCCGTAGCATCTGTTCCGAGTGCGGAGCAGTCGATTCGCCGCACTTCTCTCCAGCTGCTGTGTGGGCCGAAGAGAGACGTTCCAAGAGGAACAGAGGCGAGGCAAGGGGTGACATCACCGGCTTGAGCGTCGACGGGCTAAAGGGTGTCACATGACGGCATCATGTGAGGCCGTGAAGTCACGACAGAGTCACCTGCAGCAGTGAAAATGAACACGTCATAAAAATTGCATAGCTGAGATACAGTGCATATTAGCACATCCCACATGATGTTTGCACCGGTGTTTACCGTCAAGACAGCATTTAAGAGCAAGCCAACTGCCTTTTGAAATATGTGTGTGTGTGTGTGTGTGTGTGTGTGTGTGTGTGCGTGTGCGTGTGCTTACTCTGTGTACATGCCTGTGTATTCAGGGCTGTAAGAGATTTGGAGGTAGCAGGTTGTACGTGTCAGATCGAGATGTGTGGGTGTGGTGTGATATTTTCTGTAGGTGTTATTGTTTGGTCAGTTGAGGCATTTCATAATCACACTCATTCTCTTCCTGTGGTGTTGTTAAAGTCAGTAAATGTGTGAATTTTAATATGTGGGAGAATGCATGCACAGTTCCTCATTTAAAGTGTGATGCTCGAGACGACTTTGATTGGATTTAGCTTTTTCTTATTCGCAATAAGAAGTATCAAATGAGTGTCTCCCGAGTTTCTTTAGTTACCTTACACTGCTGTGTTTGCGCGTGTGCGTGTGTGACGATGTTTATGAGCTGTCCCAGCTGGTATGTGGACCTCCCCTTTGAGACTAGCAGCTCTGGACCTCTGGGACTCACACCCAGCCCACCGTGTGCGCCACGTGCCACCTTTTGAAACATTAATGGCCCCAGCAGAGTGTGTGACTGAGTGAGTGGGTGATAACGGAGCTGGGCCGGCAGCTAGCTGTGTCCTGCGTTTGCCCCCGGTGCCCCGTGCATCAAAACACCAGGGGAAGACAACACTCTACATGTCCTGTTCCCAAATAGTCCGCTCTGACCTTATGTCCTACAGCCCTGTCATCTTATTTACTCGCTCATGTAGGATTCGTAAGGTAGCTCCACTGTTGTTAGGCTGACAGACCGCTTCAGGATGCGTACATTTCAGTTTTGGACGCTGGAGCCCAGAGTGGGTTGGATATGACAATTAATCTTATTGTCACAAGATACCTTTTGATCTAACAGCGTTAGAATGAGGCTTGTTTTTTTTTTCTCATTTCAGTATGAGTGCGTAAATGTCACCATGGTATTTAGAGCCCAGGGGAGGGTTTTTTTTTTTTTTTTTTTTGCCCCACGCCGCCGGTAAATCAAATGAGTGTTTGTGCCAAGATACAGAACCTGACATTGCACACACCGTTTTGTTTAGAATGGCGTGTCTCTGGTTTCAGCCTCTGTTGTCTGACACGCAGCTTGGTGTGACGCAATGGCGTCAATGTAAAACTTTTTGGTCTGGGAGGCGTCAGTTCATGCAAGGTTTTTGCAGTCTCAATAGATAGCGAGAAAGAGGAAAAAGACAGGGTGGAGGTGAGGGATAGTTTGATATTCAGTTTCCCTGGTGCATCCTGGGAGATATGATTTCAGGAAATCCGAAACTATCTATCAATATCCATCGAACCCGGTCTCCTCTTTCAGACCGCAGAGTTGTAAAGGGAAAATGTGAAGGGCACTGCATGATAGATTCATGCCACAGATCTATTCCGACATTACCTCGATCCACCACACACACTACTACTTCTTCATAAGGGGTTTAAAGCCTACAGTTATGTTCTTTATTAGCGTATTCAGTGCAAGTTAAACTGAGTGCTGGAAGGTTTTTTTACTCTGTATTTTTTGGCCCACTTAAGTGTCAGAAGAGAATAGACAAACATGCAGTTAATCAACAAACCGGGATCATTAGCTACCAGCTGGGCACAGTTCTGGCAGTGTTTCCTGTCTGTGAAAACCTTTTCTCAATACAGATCTCCGATGTAAATAATACACACAGTCGCAGAAGAAAATAAAAGAAAGTTCAATCCCCCCCCCCCCCTAAAATAAATAATAAGAAGAAAAAAGACAGTGTTGCTCAGAGAAGGAAGCTGGCAGTGGCACATTTTCTCTCTTTCTTTTTTTTTTTTCTCCCATACAGCCAAAGAGCTCACACACATGGCTTGGAAAAGAAACCAGGTGCAGCTCACTGGAATTAACTCACTTTCACTGCTCTAGTTTTGATCCAAACAATAGAGGAATAGAGGCTGTTCTATTTTGACAATGTGCGCACCTGTATGTGTGTGTTATTAAAGGTTCCAGTCTTGGGCCTCACACACACACACACTCGCAACCACAAACAGAGAGAGAGAGAGAGAAAAAAAGGCCCCATTAGAGAAGACCATTTTTTGTGGTTTAAGTTGAGTGCATTGTCACTATTTGAGTGCACATAAACAGCTTCAAGGACAGGCAGGAACCCATCCGTTATTTATATCAATGGCCTGTTATTCGTATGAGAGGCAGTTAATTGGGCAACGCAACAACCGAAAGATGTGTGTGAATATTACTGAGAAAGTGGAATGCCTCAGCATTTAAAAAAAAAATTCAAATAGTTATAGGTATGTGCACTTCTTTGTTTAGCGAGACGGCGACCGCAGTCAGGCCACACAAAACGGATGATTTAAGGTGAAACATGTTCCACGATCAACCTCAGCATACTTTGATGTTCGGGCAGCGACTGATCTTCTTTACCGTTATCTGTCTGAGACACAGTGTTTTCAGTTCCTTAAATGTAAGCCCAGCTTCTTTTTTTTTTTCTTTTTTCCTGGTATCGTGGATGGACTGTTACAGTCAGGCGCCATTGAACCGGCAGCGTACTTCACTTTCTGTTATGCTGGTTGCTCTGAGAAGTGCTCGTTTTAAGAGGAAAAGTTATTATGTCAGACTGCTATTTCAAATGAATGTGTTGAGGGGTGGGGACTTTTTTTTTGCAATGATTCAATTATTACAAGTAAAAAAAAAATTTAAAAAATGGTTGTTTTGATGAAAGCTGACTGAGTACAGTGAGACCATGTCTGCGTGCATGTGCTTTTTTTACATTCTGTATCCTGGAATATAAATTATTTAAGCATGAGCTAAACATTATCTCTCAATTTCTTTCCTTCTTCTTCCTAGGTGACATTTACAAAGCGAAAGTTTGGCCTGATGAAGAAGGCGTACGAGCTGAGTGTGCTGTGTGACTGTGAGATTGCCCTCATCATCTTCAACAGCACCAACAAGCTGTTCCAGTATGCCAGCACAGACATGGACAAGGTCCTGCTTAAATACACCGAGTACAACGAGCCCCATGAGAGCAGGACCAACTCTGATATTGTGGAGGTAAGTTACAGAGAAACACAGACGGCGCACATGCATGCGCGGGAGCACGCGCGCATGCATAGACACAGACACACTCATGCAAACACAGAAAAAACACAAGCGGACAGATGGTTACGGCATTTGTGACTCATTCAGCAACCCTTACTTCTTCTTTGGTCTTCACACCTACCACAGTGTAAGAAATAATTGCTCCCATAGTTTGTCAGTCTTCCCCAGTGATATCAATCTCTTTAAAACAGGTATTTTAAGACCATCGTTATCATTAATGTAAATTGAAACAAATCATTTAAAAGTTCCCTCCTTGTGTTGTGTGTACAGAGTAACATAAAAGCAGTAGCCTATCATTGATCTGGACCTTTCAGACTGTCCCCTGTGGTGTGTAAACACCAGCCCCAGCCTTTGGTGTCTTGTCACCATTGATGTGCCTCTTAGACGAGGATGTTGATCTGACTTGCTTTGGACACATGTCGCTAGTGTGGCTCAAGGCGATGTTAAACACGGCTGTCAGGCCAGCCAGTAGGCAGGTAGATAAAGCAGGAAATGACGCTGGCGCTCTCCAGGATCCTTAAGCTCTCCACGTGAACCTGTTATGCAACATCCACACTGTAGCTCGGACGAACCTGGTGGGCCACACACACACACACACACACACCGACATGCATGCATTCATGCAGAGTTTATCCCTCTCTCGCGCGCACACGCATTTACACTCACAACATGCTTGCTGAATAAACCGCACCTGTCCCTCAAGGTGATATTGAATAAATCATGGTTTTGAGCTGTATGAAAACGTCACATGCAGCCGATTCTTTATCTGCTTGTTTCATGGATTTTTGAAAGCTATATTATGCTTGTATTGTGTTAAAAATGCACATGCATATCCACACCAAGTACACATTTCTGGCATGTTTGGCTGTTATTTAGCATTAAAATACTGTTTGTGTTTCATAATTCAGAGTACACAGACATCCCATCACGCCGCCTCACATCATTTGAAGACAAAACTAGACATATAGCTGCTGGTAGGTTTTTTATTAAGAAATGAGTCTTGGATTTTTTTTTTTTTTTTTTTGCAGTATGTTTATTATCATAGAGAACAACAGAACAGCTCAGAAAACCTCAGCTGTCTCCATATGCACTTCCTTGTTTTTATTATCCACACATGCACTGATTGTAATTCAACAGGCTTCTGGCGGCAGCATACTGCTAATTTGTTAGATCGAATTGATGTACGACACTTAAAGTCTGTCACTGTCAGCCCAGCATTTAAAAGGACCAAAAGGAAAAGTGAGGAGCAGCGAGATATAATAATGATAATGAATGGATTCGCTTAGCCCACACGTACCTATAGAGCTGGCTGGCCGGTCGGTCTAACACTGAAATCAAACAGTACGGCACGTGTTTTTATCTTTTCATATGGGTGTTGCTGGGCTTGTTGCCCGCCCATGCATGGTCAGGCCCACCGGGGGCACTCCTGCTATTCCAGATGGCACTATGCACCTGACTACAAACCTTTTGAATTTACACATTTACATCAGTCGTCCTCTGCTTTAGAAGACATTTTGCCTCGCGTTATTCCCATCTTTTATAACATTACCTCTTCGTTCATCTAAACATAACAAAAAAAAAACATTAAAAAAACCAAACAGCATATATAAATATAAATGTTTTGCAAGATATTGTCAACTCAGCAGTGGTTTGCTTTTGTCATTACTGCTGTTGTTCCATCACCGTTTCCATTTGGTGCAGTCAGATATACAGTGTGTTAATGTAGCACATACATCAAGGGATAGAGCACTCAACATAGGGCTAACCTTTAGTGATGAAAACAAGAGAATGGGCTGGGTGCATACCGAGGTCAGCGAATAGAGACACAGGTAAATCCACTAGATGTAGAGTAACAGCTTATTATTTTTTGCAATAAGATGTATGTGCTCTTATTCCTCCTTTTTTTTTTTTTTTTTTTTACAATTTTAATGTGGCTTAGGCTAGATTATTTTTATGACATGAAATCAGTTTTGTGATGGTTATGATATGTTGTGCAACTCTAAAAACACTGAAATATTGGAAAAAGCTGTTTACACACAGTATACGGTATTCCTGTCCTCCCAAAGCTTATTTTCAGTCTTGCCACAAGTTTAAGGAAAACTAATTGTATCCAAGTACATAAGAAAGGATAAAAAAAAAACAATCCTCTATGCATTATGTCATTTACATTAACCCATTTAGCATCCACTCACATCCTGAGTGTGTCTATAGGCACTGATATCCTTTATGCACAGAGCCCTTCAGCCGCTGTGCAGTCAGTGTATTAGCCTGCCCCTGCTCAACCCATGAAGAGAGCTGTCACATGTTTCAGCAAGTGCCTGTGACGAGAGCTCCCTGCTTTGAAGCTCTCTCTTTAACTGTGTCTCCATTAGAGAACAGAGGATGGCTAACGTGTAAACAGCCGTGTCAGGGGAAGACGCTAAAGAGCCTAGTGGGGGAGAGTGCTGCAGAGCACTACCTACATTGTGATCCCTGGAGGACTCTGAGCAACTCGCAGCGGGAGAAATCGATCTGAAGAGGCCTTCAGCCTCAGCCGCGGCGTGCTAACGCGATTGGCCACAGGGCTGACACTAGCACGTTTAGCATGGGCGGGAGGGTGGGGGGGGACCGGTGGGGGTGGAGACTGGGACTGGGGGTCGGATCTCTCCCGCCGAGCCTTGTGTGCCGCTGCTAGGCTATGTCACAGGTGCAGGAACGTGGGTGGTTCGTTGAGTTTAGGGGGAGGCATAAGCGAAGCGGACTTCCTGTTGAGATGGCAGGATGATGAGGAGGAGGTCAAGAACAGGATGAGTGGCTGGATTTAAGGGTGTAGAGAAAATCAAAGTTACCCCACAGGGGAACAAAGAGACTTGAATATGACATCTGACATGAGACATGTTAAATTTCAAATTCGTAGAAAGCGCTCGTCTTTAGAAGTATACAAAATGCATGCATCTCTCTCCCTCTGTTGCTGCTTTGCCTGAAGGTGTAGTGGGAGGAGAGACAGAGGTAGGGGAGCGGAGCTCAGAGTGTGGGCGGCTGGCATAGAGGCCTGCTACATTAGCAATAAAGCTCTATGTAATTAGCATGTCTTTGGTTGATAATTAGCGTTGTTGAGAGAGTGGCACTGAGAGTGTTGCACAGCCTCTCTAGCTACAGCATGTTTACAAGAGGCTGGAGGGGTTTTTTCTCCCTCGCTCACTCTTTTTTCTGTTTTTTTTCCTTTTTTTAAAAGAAAAAAAAAACAGTTCATAATACAACATACACAGCTTGAAAAGATTTTTTTTGCATTGTGTTGAATCTATGTTCAGGTCAAGGGGTGTACGTATGTGAGAGACAGAAATAGGTAGAGAGAAAGAGAGCTATATAGAGGGAGAGGAGTGGTAAAGAAGGTCTTGATGACTCACTTGAAAACAGTCTCAGCTGGGAATGACACTTCCACAAATATCCGTGAAAGCAAAAGACCAAGAAACCAAAGCCAACCCTCCTCTGAGCGCAAGTTGTAAAACAAAAGAAGCCCTGCTAATCAAAGTGACTACAAGTTATTATTGTCACATTCACAATGCATGACACACAGAAACCCATAATAATCACATGAATACAGTGGCTTTTTCGAAACAAACTGAGGACGTGTTTCATGTTTTGAACGCCTCCGTTTAATACCAAACCACATGTGCGGCCACGTAGGATTACGGTGGCATCTAAACTTGCAGAAACTCTCCCGAGAGACCGCAGTAAAAAACATGTTATCTGAGGGTGTGGGTTAGGTAAACCTAACCCCGACCCCACATAAACAAGTGAGGACGTCCAATTAATTAATGCTAATTGTTCAAAGAGACATCCGGGCCCATCCAGTGTGTCACAGCTTGATGAAAGCAAACACTGATCCTCCATCAATGGATGTCCAAGTGTGTCGTTCTGGCAGGTCTACAGTGCGCTCTGAGTCTGGCTCCAGATAAAACAGTCAAACATGCAGATAGATTTCCTATAGCCGCCGTCTGCCAGGCCGGTTTCCTGGACATGTGAACGGCATTAGAGGAGAAACGGGAAGCCGTGTTGGGAAATGGCAAGAGAATAGATCCATCTCTCCTTTTTCCTCTCTTTTTATTCCTGCTTAAGAACAATCACTTTGCGCTCTTATTGGTGATTTATTATGCCAGTACGGGGGGTGTTAATTGCAATAGCACATGAAAGAGTCCTTTCTTTCCCCTCCCGATGATTGCAGCCTAAACCTAAGCTGTGCTGGCTGGTTCTTGCTGTGATTGAATGCCCCAAAATCCAACAGCACACTCAGGCTCTGCCAAATCCCTGTTCCACAATGTGTTTGTTTTCCCCTCTGTTGAAACAAAGAACACAGGTTTGTGAAACAACTAAAGGGTTAGTGAGTGAGCTTAGATGGGGAGCTATATCCCCTCTACGCCTGGATGTGCTTGAAGGAGGCAAGGATGCTATAATATTTGTATGCAGTCTGTGCTTATATGCACACACTCGAAAATGTGTTTGGCCTGTGCGCTCGCGATGGCTGCGCTGCATGGGTGTATGCGTGTGTACATACACAGTGACAATTGGCTCGAACCCTGCAGAGCTGACGGCATTGTGATGACCTCAGCCAGCACAGCACACCCTGATGCCATTGGCTCAAGTATCACATGGAATGGCACATGGCTCCTGGTGCTGAGCTGACCTGCCTGCCTCCCTGCTTGCCTACCTGCCAGAGGAAAGGCCGTTGGCCAATCCCATTTCCAGCAGATTAACCTAATCTGAAAGTTCAGCTCACCCTGTAATCTTAAACAGCAGCAGCAGGGATCTTCCTCCCCACCTACCCTCAACTCATTCCGCTCTCGTCGTCTCCCCCTTTTTTTTTTTTTTCTCGCTCTGTCCTCACCCAGAAGGAACTATTGAATGAGAGGGGGAAGGGGAGGGACCGAGGGATGGATGAGTGCGAGAAGAGAAGGAGGGAGGCAAAGAGGGATGGTGGGAGGAAGGCTGGTAATTATTTCCAAAGGTCATTCTGTTAATGACTACCCGCTTGGCTAATGAGATTCAGCAAAGCTCCCTCACCATGTTTCACCCAGCGTATGTTTCACCCGTGTGCCGAGACGTGTGAGAAGCACAGGTGTGATTTCAGCCCAGTGACAGTCCACTGGAGGGAGGGAGAGGGAAAAGTGAGGTGGGGGAGTGGGCGGTGTAAGTGAAGAAACATAAAGAGAAAGTAAATCAAGCAGGTATGTCTGGAGAATAACCACACACGGCTGGCACAATGCTTCAACTGGCAATTTCCACACGTTCTGGACCCTGCGGAGACTTAATTTACCTCAAAAATGCACTTCTTTATTAAATCAAACACCTTTTCCTCTGCTTTCTCATAATGTTCTTGCGAGTCAACAGGGCATGCGATCCCCCTCTCTGAAGTGCCAGTGTGCTCGTGTTCCACCTCGCACTTGTGAAAATATTTTCCAGCATGTGTGCTATTCTATGTGCTTGTTTGGTTTCTAAACAGCATGGAGAACATTAGCCTTAAGGAGTTTTTCTGTGTTGATCAGCTCACTGAATGACTTCTTCTCATGGCTCTCAATTACTCCGGCTTGAAAGCCTTCACTAATTTATCCCGTGTGACTTTGACATGTGTCTGCGTCCAAGAGAAATAAGGGAGTCGTGTCACATCTCCTGTCTTGGAGTTGTCCGCGGTAATTTTGCGCCGAGTCGTCTGAGGTTTTTTTTTTTTTTTTTTTTTCGGATAGGTCACATGCCCTGTAACATGAGGTGGAGGTGAGGGGCGGGGTTGTCACAGCGATCACAGTGCTTCAGTGTTTACTAGCGATGAAGAGGTCGGCAACATGGCTTGTTTTTCCTTGCGGAGCCGAGGATTAAGGTCCGAAGCTGCTTTGACTGACTAAGTAAATTAACCTTGTGACATTGGCAAGCAAACGGTCCAACAGTTTGTTAAAGCAAATGTTCTGGTGACAGTCGTTGTACACGCTTAAGCACATCATTCAAAAAAAAGGGGGGGGGGGGGACAATGAATTCTTAGTATATAAAGTTGAGAATTACATGTGGAAGCAAACTTTTCACACGACTCTACTCTCAGTTCCTGCTCTATATTTACAGTGTTCATAAGAATGGTAAAGTTGGCTCTGAAAAAAATCTTTCACAAAGGCTCAAAGGCTTGCGTAAAGAAAACAAGCTACCACATACCCTGTGCATGTGAAACATCTCTCCCGTCATGCATTCTATCAACAGAGACGTGCCTTTGTCCTCCTCCTTTTCCGGTCTACACCCGTCTCCGTCTTCTTCTGTTTGGACTCCCAAGTTTTCAGATTGAACGTTGTTTGTTCTAATGCAAAGAACAGGGCGGTAAAGCGAGAGAAAAAAAGAAAAAAAAAACGAGAGCAAGAGGAAGAGAGAGAAATAGTTGTCTGTGTTTTTTTTCTAAATGTGTCCACTTTAAGTCACACTTCTAACATGATTGGCAACATGAACTGAACCCACCGCATATAAGGAAAAAAAAAAAAAAAACAGTTGGTTAGGAGGTCAAGATAAAGCACAGCCCCCCAAAACAACCACCACCATCGCTCGCTTTCATTTGATGTGATCTTTTTCTGATAAATGCCTCAAAAAGTGGTAGCGGTCTAAAAATAGTGTGTGGTGAGGCTAAAAATAGTTGCCTAGCTGGCGGTCTTTGCCGAGAGAGGGTAGAAGAATAGGCATGGAATCTCTCTCTCTCTTTCTCTCTCTCTCTCCTCTCGCTCTCTTCCTCTCGTTTTCTCTCTCTCTTTCAACCCCCCACCCACCCACCCACATACCCACCCACCCAACACCACCCTCTTCTTGTGTTTGAAACCGGGTGGGTGGGGGCTGTTTTTGAAACAGAGGAGTGAGTAAGCGAAGTGTCAGGCTATTCATTCAGCCTCCGACTCGCTCGCTCTCTCCTTCTGAGGATCGACCGTGAAGAGTTGCCTTGGGCGACCACATGCACAAGACCATCAGTCCGAGACCCTGCGGTGCCTATAAACATTTGATCCCTTGAATAAAGCAGTCTATTATTTATTTCACTATTTTATCCCCCCCCCCCCCCCCCACTACCAAACAAAGGCTTCCTGTCTGGTTGTTTTCAAAAACTTTTTTTATTGGAGAAAATACTGGAAAGTTAGATTATCTTCTTCGTTAATCAGGTTTGGCTTTGAAAATGTGACGAGCTCTGAGAGAGCTGACCCCCCTCGCACATCGCTACGTTGTCTGCTCTAAGTTTTTAAGCTGGCACACCAGAGCACATCTGTCTGCGGCGCCAGCCTCAGACATAAAGAGAGCAAGTTTACTGAGTTCCTATTTTATAGACTATATGCTTCCACTTTTAAGGGCAGGCTGAAAGCAAGATGACAGATAATGTACATGATCTAAAGGCTGAGCATTTTATTCCACATCAGACGCCCGCAGCCCAGAAAAAGCAGAACCTCAAACAAGAAACTAAGTAGCACTTGGATCTCTGTCAGAGGTGTTTTTTAAGGTCAATATACTGAGGCGGAAGTCTGAGGTACTCACACAACAAACAAAAAAGAGGTTTTAAAAATAGCCCGTTTGAAATGTGCCAATATGTGGTCCCTGTGGTGTGGAGCGGTGAAAAAGGCAGGCCACTTCTGAGGACACGCTGCCAAAAGGCAACGCTTTTCCACTACACAGCCCAAAACAATTCACGCCAGCCATTAAGATGAAATGATGCCTTGTTCTTTGAAACTATTTGTGGAAAATTCAGAATAATGAAGATCTATTTTTAATAGATGGCATTCCCTGCCCTGCCTGGAGCTTCCCCCCATGGCCTCAGCCCCTCCCCTTCCATGATCGCTGCTTTGGACAGGGTGTGGAAACTCAAGGTCACAGTATAGAGGTCAACCGGCTGGTCATTGTTACTCAAGGCCTCCCTCAGGCCCCTTTTTCCTGCTGTGGCACCACGCGATAAGAGACACAGAGACAAAAGACGATAAGTGACGATTGGTGGGGGGGACAAAGAAGGTCTAGAGGATAGCTGGAGGGGGAACTTAAAGTTTTAGAATCTCACAAGAGAACTGGAGTCAATTTACTGAGGCTGTTACACTGTTATCATCTGATGAGCTTAAATTATGCGATTGAAGGCTTTATTGATTATGTCACAGTGCAATCACTAAGTGATATATTTGGCATTACATTACAGTGTGGAAAACAAGGATGGCAGTGTTTTCCACGCGCAAGTCAGGCCTGACAAATTGATTTTTATGTTGAATCAGTGATACGTGTAGACATATTCTCATTTCTCTCATTTGAATAGAGACAACTGGAGTGTAGATGGGATGAAAGATGGGTACGTTGAGGGCGCAGACATAAGTGCCCTCTTTATTCAGTTTCACTGAGCTGGCATTGTGTTTCATGATGTCTTTCTGGGTAATTATACAGTGTAGTGACTAGTTTGAATGACCACTTTGTTCCTGGGGCCGGGGATGCTGCTGTAGCAAACAGTGTTGGATTCTGACATGTGCTTAGTGTTTGTCTATTCCATATGGGAAACACTGCACCATCTGGTATTGTGCTGTGTCCTGGCTAGCTAAGACTGTCTGTCTGTGAGTGGGCTCTCGTCTGCAGTGGGCTCTTCTTAATGGTGATTTTAGCACATGCACCATCGAAATGCCACGGTTTGGAGCGCACAGTACCCGTTCTGTCTTGCTTTCCGTCTCTCTCTCGCTTGTTCTTAACACTTTTCTCTATTTTCTGCTCTACTTCTCACTCCCTTTTTTAATGTTTAGTCAGTCTAGTAATCCCTAGACAGCTAGTAATTACACAGTTAGCCAGCATTATTACTGAACACGCGACCACTTTGCCCAAGGATGATGGATTTCAGGCGCCAGCCTTTGATTCCTGATTATAGTGTGGCAGGGCACCGGGAGTAAGGGGCTTCAAAGCCACCAAATCACTGAACAGTCATTGATGCATCGTCTCAACCAGCACTCAGGGATGCACAGATGATGACTGAAAAAAAAAGAAAAGGCAGGGACAGACTGTGATTTGGGGTCCCATTCCTCTGATTGGTAACCTACAAAATTAACCATCTCCCCCCAAATTCTCCCTCAAAGACATACACACACTTGCACACACCATGTAGCCATCATCCATGGGCATGCCCCTCGACATGGTCCTGGCATGTTCAAACCACGCTTCATGAAACTGTGGCCTTCTTGCCTTTGGTCTGCCATCTGCTTCCAATAAGCTAAGCCAGCCTGATCCCTCTGATGTTCCCTCCACTCCGAAAAGCAGAGAGAAAGAAAGAGTGAGCGAGAGAGACAGAGAGAGTGAAGGGGGGGGGGACAAAAAACGAGAGCAAGTAAAAATGAGCCAGATAGACAGAAAAAGAAATAGAAATAAGGAGAATGAGAGCACATCTCAAACATACTATTACCCCATCCATGCCGCCAGCAAGGCCACCCTGAGTGTGCCCATTGTGCAGTGGTGCTGGAGGGTCTTAATCCACAGTGGGTCCACTTCACAAAGACCTCCATCTTGTTATTTGTGATGGGAAGGGACGCCGTTTCTCCCCACTGCCTAACCCCTACTGACACTGAGCCACATTGGTCCTTTACCAATCTGCTCTGACGAAATTGAGTTTGTCAATTGGTAAAAAACAACGGAGCCCCCTGCTGTCCTGTGGCTTTCCAAACTTTTCCGCATTTTGTCACTTCACTCCTGAAACAATCGCAATCTCAATCTTCGGTTCGGTTCAGACTTTGTTGTGACAATTAAAATAAAAAGCATCCTCAAAGCTTACGACGGCGATTTCTTCAATATTTTTTGGCAGCCCTTTTAGATTAAATCTCGGTTCACATTTGGGTCCCAAGCCAGTTAAAAGACTGCAATGCATACTGCAGGTGCACCCTGTGGTCACACTCAACCTACACAAATTCTCACACGTTCTAAAGGCAGGTCTGTCCAATTTGCATACTGTCATGTCTTCAAGGAATATCTTTGATAGTCAGACCGAATCCATCTGTTCTCTACCATTTTAACATTGTGACGAACAGAGGCTGAGACCCTGCCAGGCAAAGCTGTTTATTCCAGCACCATTTTTATGATATTTTAACAGCACAGCAGAAATGATTAACCATAAGTGGTACAGTTATTAATGCCTTTATATTGTGCCCGTCTGTCAGCGACTTGTTTTGAAAATATACTGCAAAAGCCATAAACTGCTGCATTTATGGGGGGAAACCCTTTGTTCCGTGCTACTATAATATCGTCTTTCATAAGTCTTGGTTTTGCTTACAATCGTATGTGTATTCTGAAGACCATACAGTGTTGGCAAAGATATAAAAGCTCTATTATAAACTGGCTGTTTTTGTAGAGGGTTTTTGCGCTGGCGCTGGCGGCCATTGGGTTGAAGACATTGAGAAACATTCATTGGCCTGGCTGTCGCCAATAGCCATAAACACAATATTGAATGTGTCGTACCCTTCTGCCTCTGCCAAGATAACTGCAGAGGGGAATGGTCAGCGATGGAGCTCTTTCCAAACACAACACGTCAACTAGCCCGAGTCTATCAGAAATAAAGATGTACCCATCAAGCCGGCAATGTTTTGACTCGGCTTCTGTTGAGACTCAGTGGAAATTGCAGAAAATGAGAGGAAGAGGACAGAGGCGGGGAGACAGAGACAGACTGAGCAGCAGACTGAGACAGAAAGATGGGGGCAGAAAGACGGATAGAGAGGGTGAGCAGGGTGGCAGAATGCCGAGCAGACGGCTCCTGGTATGGCAGGAGCTCTGGGCAGGCGTCAGCTGTCCCTAGCAGACCCCCTGGGGCCACCCAGAATTCACACCCAAATACCCTCCGCAGTATTTCTCAAGAGCTACATTAAGCTATCACCCACACCCAAACTATGAAATGACTATAAAGCTGGCGTTTTTTTTCTCATAGTTAAAACACCAGAAGACGCAAATCTTTGGAAACAGACAATATTAATCAGTTTCTCTGTAGCTCATTTAGCCCCTGAGTGTCTCAATCCAGCCCAGGTTGCCTCTTTTAGCCCCGTTTACTGTGGTCCTCTAGTCCACCTTAGCACAGCCTAGTCGAGGCCAGCCTAGCTGAGGGTGCAGCGCTGAAGGGTACCGATGAGACGTGTGTCTAAATATGTAGGACGCCGTGTCTATGCTGCGCCTGCTTCGCACAGGCCCTGTGACAAGTCGAGTCATGAGGGAGCATCATGAAGAAGGAGTTTAATTAGGAGCAAGCCTCCAAAGGGGCCACAGAGAAAGACACAGAGCCAAGCAGGCATACACAGTTTTTTTTTTTTTCTTCTTCTCCTTCTTCTTTTTGCAGGCTTTCCTCTCCGTCATAATTTTTCTAATTCTTCACTCTCATATTTACTGTGCTCACTCTCTGTAGAATGGCTGGTAACTAGAAGTCTGTCACCACTTCTTCATTTGTCTTTCTCTCGTATGATGTAGTGTCTCTCACATCACCATACTGTCATCTCCTCTGTTGTGTTAAACTGTAGCAGGAGTACAGGAAGCTCTGTTTGGCCGTAAAGCCTCTTTTCTTATTTCAAAGACTCTAATAAGTAAAAAGAAAAAAAGAATTTAATAATTAATGGTGAAAAACGTTGTTCAAAGTAAACAGAGCCAATAAAATGGCCATAAACTTGAATAATGCCCCGTAAAAAAGTTTCCCTTTCAGCAGCCAGCAGTCATTTTGTAGGAATTAAATAATGAGACTTTCTTTATGAAACTGAAAGTCCTGCACACTTGATAAATTGAATAATTTTCATATAGGAATATTAATTTGGGTGAATATTTTTGTGCGTTAAATTCTTGGCTTAAGTGAGCTACACCAAAGTGTTTTTGTTTTACTCCTCGTCCCATTAGCATATTCCCCAAAGACTCTATTTTCATGCCAGCTCTTCGTACTTGCACTCCTCTTTCTTTCAACGTGAGGGTAGCGGCTCTTTTTTTTTTTCTCCCAATAACGATTATTCTCTCAGCCATTTTGAAATAACACTGGGTTGTCTTTGATGTGTCTTATACAGTGATGATGTCACTGAATAACAGACTCAAAGCCTTTTTGTCTGGAGGAGCAGTTGATGCCTCTCTGGAGCAGAGCCATGAAATACATGACAAATTCAGGGCGCAGATAAAGTAATGGGCTATTAAGGGGTAAAATATATAGCATGACGAGAGCGAGGCGGCATCCTGGCGAGGTGGACAGTGCCGGAGCGAGAGGCCCTTCTATGGCAATGCGAGCGCTTCGGCGGCTCTGATTGGTGGTCGGGTCGTGTGTCAGCCTTTGGCAACAGGTGTGACGGCTTTAAACAGGTGGGCATGACTGGGATGAGTAGCATGCCGTCCTTGTACCGCACCCTCAATGTGCTGAGCCCTGCTTGAAAGCTAAGCTCGGGGGCCACTTGCTCAATAGTCATACGACACCCATACCCCCCCTGGCTCCCCGCACCCCATCAACACCCAACGCCACCGTCGCCAAACCCCCTGCCACAGACCACCAGCTCAGTCGGCCCCATATGGGTGTCTTCCTCACCCCGGCCCCTCACCCGCCTCGCTGCCGCTCTTCCCAGAATGGAAGTGAATCTCTCTCTTGCTGTCTGTGCTTCTAGCGGTAGGTGGAAGAATCATGGTGCAAGTAGGAAGAAAAGTTGTTGGTTTTTTTTTTTTCTTCCTCACGCATGCATTCTCATGTGAACGGAAAAAGGCCAGCGGTTCAGCTCTTGTCAGTTCGATATGATGCATCGCCAAGGCCGGAGCGAGAAAAAAAAAAAAAAACTCCACAAAAGAAGCAGCGAAAAGTTTTATCATCTCGCGCCTTTGCCAAAAAAGACGGCGTGCTAAACCTCTGCAACCCCTTTGTTCTTTTGACTCATCCACCTCAGCTAGAGCAAGAGTGCCTGATTCACTGTGGGTCTGTTAGAAGTCAGATCTCCTGCATCGCCTCGGCTGATTTGTTTGGTGTGATTTCCTGAAGACTGTCAAAGATGTGAGAGGCGCTTTCAAATCCAGAATTCCAGATTTCCACTCGAGGGGCCAAGTGAGGATTCAGAGAGAGAGAGGGGAGGAGAGCCAGCGAATGTTGACACGCTTACAGTAGCTGCCTCGCCACGAGACGCCTCAGGAATCAAACAGTTATCACACGCACAAAAGGAGCCCTCTAAGTTCACTAAAACCACACTCAAAACAGGCCTTTGTTGTGCTGACATGAGAGATGACTGGATTGTTATTTGTTTTCTAAGCAGCCAGATCGCTTCCCTGTCACTTCTGCTGCTGGTTGTGATGGAGGAGCCGGCGCTCGTATCTCCTCCGTGAGTGAGTACTGACGGAGACAAACAAATGAGAGGGAGAAGTTCACCGAGATTAACTTATCTTAGCATCTATCTTCCTCCCTTTCTCCCGCTCAGTCTCTCTTGCCTTTTTTCTCGACGCTAACACCCACTCTCACACACCCACACCGAACACACACAAACACGGACTCGTTCCCCTCTTTCCCTCTCCCACACACACACACACACACAGACACAGACACACTCACACCAGTCGCAAGTACGCACATTACAACGTATACAGCGAGGGAGAGAGAGAGAGAGCGAGACACACACACACACACACACACACACTTGATCAGCATCAAATACAGGGTGTGCTAAAGTAAATTTAATTACGTCTGTCTGATATGGAGCTTCAGATGAAAGTAGGAGAGCGCAGTGTGAAGCGACGACTGCACAGACAGGAGCAGGCCCGTGATATTCCTCCTGTAGACTAATCTCCCTTTATTAAAGCCAGGAGGAGAGAGGGAAGGGGGGAGTTGAAGGGGGGAGGGTGGGGAGCGGCGGTGGTGAAAGAGAGTGAAGGGGGGGGGAGGGAGGGGGGTGCCTTTGATGAGATCTCTAACTGTCAGCTACTGTACTTTTCTTCTCCTCTGCCGCGTCTTTGTCTCTCACTTTTTACGAGGCAAATGAACACAGCACCTATCGGGTACGTGCCTACTTGCTCAGGCAAACACACCCCTCGTGCTATCACACACGGTAATGCGCTGTGAAACTTATCCCTGTTGTTGTGGTTGTCAACAATATCTAAAAAAGGACAGAGGCGTCTCTCTTTCTCTCTCTCTCTCTCTCTCTCTCTCTCTCTCTCTCTCTCCCTCTGACGCTCTCTTTGTCTGCCTCTCTCTTCCACTCGGAGGGAGTGGTGAGCGAGCGGAGAGCTTTTTTCCGCCTGTCTGCTATTCTGTTCTGGCCACTCTAATGGGGGCAGGTGGCCATCAGGTGGCCAAAACAGAAACTGCCACATTTAATAGCACATGATACCACAGCCATGAACCCGAGCACCACTACTGTATTTCAATTCTATGTCGTGACCCCCTGATGATTATGGTTATAAAAATGGTGTTTTACTTTTATGACTTTTTCCCCCTTTTTCCTGTGTAATTATGAGGTTTCAAGGTCCCGTGATTTGTCATCTTGGTCAAGGGTTTGATCATTTGTTATGTCTTGTTATTGGACGCGAATAAATCCTTTGCGCCATCTTGAATGTTTAGCGGCATGTTCGGTTGTTCACAAAGCAGCCAGTGTATCCTCGTGTCACCTCAGGGTGGGGTTAGAGCGGAGCCTGCCGAGATGATTCATGGAAAAGGTTACAGATCTTTTGTGGATCAATTTTCTCAAATAAAAAAAAAAGGACTTTGGAAACATATTTATTTTAGTTGTATTGAGATACTCTCAACGAAATGTCTTTTCCAAAGCTCCTCTGATTGGATTTGTCTTTTGTCACGATCAGTTCTAAAATGTGCCCCCTCACACTTCATCACCACATTTCCCTCCAGAACTGTTCACCTGGGTTATTGTTTCCTCCCCAGAAAGCCCTTCAACTATGTTTTGCAAATGCTCTGTTTGCAGACATTGAGAAAGAAGGGCCTAAACGGCTGTGACAGCCCAGACCCCGACGCAGACGACTCGGTCGGCCACAGCCCCGAGTCTGAGGACAAGTACAGGAAAATAAACGAGGACATTGATCTGATGATCAGCAGACAGAGACTGTGTGTAAGTACCTCCCGTTGAACCCCGAACCTTCCTCTCACCACTCTTTCCTTTCTTTCCCCTTTTTTTTCTCCCTCCCCCCATGCTTTCTGTCACGTCTTCCTCGTCTCCTCGTTTTCATCTGTTCCTACCAACCACCCCTCCCGTCCTCCTCATCTGTGTCTCCGTCCGTCCTTCCGTCTCTCCGGTTGTGGGACCTGGCAGGCATTGAGCAAGAAGGAGAACAAAGGCGGCGAGAGCCCGGAGCTCGAGTCTGCTCTCATCCTCACCCCACGCACTGAGGAGAAATACAAACAGATAAACGAGGAGTTTGATCACATGATTAAAACTCATAAGATACCTGTAAGTACTGGGCTGATGCTACGCCGCACCCCTCGGCAGGCTAACAAAATGCTGACTGGCCCGTAACTGTTGAGCTAACCCAGCTAACCACCATTGTTTGCCCCTAGACTAAACACACAAAGTGAGAGTGAGAGTAAGACGAGAGCGGGGTTGTATTGTGTACTTACAGTGAAAGAAATGACAGTTCTTTGATTTTTGCTTGATTACAGTCGAGGAACGGTCCTCTAATTTGACATAACTGCAACCGTAACCAGCAAAGAACTCTTTGCTATAGTAATTGCAGACTTTCTCTCGTGACAAATTTCAACCTCACTGGGTTCCCTCCTTGAACCCGTTACCCAGAATGCCTTGCCTGGCTCTCAGGGGAGGTGCGGTCTGCATGTGCTTTTCCTTTTCCTGCACCAAAACACAGCGCTCAGTCACCCGCAGCAACAAGGACAGACACTGTGGCAGTGAAACAGCAGCAGACATTCAAACGCTCTTACACGTATCTCCGCACATCACAAAACTCAATTATCTCCCGTTCCGCCAAAACAATTGAAGGCAAAGTCAACATCTTTAAAAAGAAAAAAAAAAACGTTTTGAACACAGATATGTCGAGAAATCTCATGTACTGGATTTCGTATTTTACTGTGTTAATTTTTACAGAAGATCTTATCTGTAACCATCTGCCTGGAACCGCAAAAATAAAAGGCTGCTTTCTATGTAAACCGAGCCTGCCCTTCATTCAGAAAGCACCATGCTGGAATGGTTAGGGCTCTCGTCTTACAGAGAAAGAGATAATTCCATGGTAGATCATTCAGAGAAGAACAGTAGTCACTGCGCCGCGTGGAGCAGGGGGGAGCTGTGGTTAGAAGCGAGGCAGGGTTTGGCGAGCTGGGGTGGCGTGGCGGGGTGGAGTGGGTTTGGGATCGGAGCTGGGTGGGGATGGGGGGTGGAACAGCGGGGGTGGGGGGGGGGGGGGGGGTCGGTACTCTGCACACAACAAGTGGCAGTTCAGTGTGTGGTCAGGGTGGCTGCCAAGCACTGGGCCTCTGGATTGCAGGGGACTGTTGAGGGGACTGTGGGGAGAGGCGGAGGAGGAAGATGAGCGAAAACAGGAAGGATGGCACCGGTTTAAGGAGAGCTGACAGTCGGCGGGGGCTCTCACACCCAGCCACTGTGCACAGAAGTGCACACAGACACAGCTCCCCCCACCCACTCTCCCCCACAACCCCACCGCACAGAGAGAGTCACGAGGTATAACAACTCCAACGAGGAATCTGAGATGGAAGAAATTACTGAAAGTCTTCAAAAAATAAAACCAGAGACAGCCCCTCTCTGGCTGTAAAAGAAAGCGACCGTAGCTTTTGGCGAGTCCGCTCCTGCGTTAAGTTGCAGTAAAAGGGAGACGTGCGGAGGCCCCGCAATGAAATATGGTTAAAGTAATTGTCTTTGTACTCTGAAATAATATTTGGCCAGCGAAAAGAACACTAGCGCGAGGGAGAAAATTGAAGACGACGACGTAGTGCCGAGGCACATGTCCCACTTCCACGTAAGCCAGGCTGATGATCCCCCTGATGCGCTCCCTCCATGGCTCGGAGACACATGGCAGTAATTTAGGGCCCTATTTTCTACTTCCTAAAGCTAACATGCAGGATCAACCACTTCCAGGGCACTCCCAGGGTTAAACCCTTCTGCCAAGTGACACAATAAACATGACAAACTAGACGCCCGGGGCCAGCAGGCTACCTCTCCTCATGTTCCTGATGAGACTGCTGACTGATCTGAGTCTACCACTTAAAAACACTTTGCATTAGCTTCGTGTGACGGAAATATACATTATTTCTAATCAAGTGCTCCGGTCTTGATGCAACTTTTTCAAGAAATACTGCATCCCTTTTTTTTTTTTTTGGTGAGGTGTAGACAGGCTGAATTATCTTTAGCTCTCTTAGAACAGTGGGATGCCATTGGCTTTATTCCCAGTAAACTATAGCTGTCTTATTTCCTCAATGTAATAAACCAGGAATGCGTCTCAGGGTATATTGTGCAGCGGCCGCATCACAATATTTCCTCAAGTTCCTCAATATCGCAATGACGACATGTCACTGAGAGGAACATGCTAGTAGCCTCCAGAGTAACCTGTGCTGGATCGGGTTGGATTGAGAAAGTGTTGCCAGACAGTATCTCATCTTTGGGGCAATTTGAGTAACTCTGAGAGGAGTTTTTTTAGCCACTTACCCATTCTTTTTTTGTGCAGCGCTCTCTTTCACCATCCATACTGTCTTGTGTTTTCCGCCTTTGTTTCGAGGCAGTTGTTCCCTGCGCCGCTCAACTATGCACGGCTCTCTGTTGTTAGTTGTCCGTTTGTCCTTTTGAACTTGGCTGTCTCTTGTGTTTTTCATCTTCTTTCGTGTTTGACTCTGTCTGGAGTCTGCACTGATTTTGAATTCCTCTGTGTTCCTAGAGTCTCTCTGAATTGTCACGTCTCCTTCTCCCTTCCTGAGTCCGTTCCTTTTACCCAAACTCCTTGTATTTAGTTTGCCCCCTCAAAGCAACTGTTGGTATCTAATCAGATTTTTTCTCCCTCTCTCTCTCTCTCTCTCTCTCTCTCTCTCTCTCGCTCTCTCTCAGCAGGCCGTGCCGCCATCAAACTACGACATGCCCGTGTCCATTCCCGTTAGCAACCAGAACAATCTCATCTACAGCCATCCCGGTGGTTCCTTAGGCAACCACAACCTGTTGCCCCTGGCGCACCATGGCCTACAGAGAAACAGCATGTCTCCCGGAGTTACTCACAGACCCCCCAGTGCAGGTAATACAGGTAGGGGCTTATGTGCTCTCATGCACATGCTGTTAGCCCATCTGTCTACCTTCTCAACTGCTTTCTGTGTGCCCGTCTGCCACGCGCACAAATCACACGCACGGTGTATGTTATGACAGCTAGCCGCAATATTCCACCTGAATGCAGCGACTGAGCCTAAAGCCGTCCCCCTCCGGTATATATTCGCATATTGCCTGCTCAGTGCTTTTGTTCAAAGTTAGTTGATGATTTAATATCGTATTAACTCCCAGACCGCGGTCACGTTGATTTAGTGTGAGGTTCTACACGCGGGATGTCTGGCCCTATGTATAGGCATTGAGTTGCCGGTGACACAAGCAAATCAGGCCTGTTGGTTTGTTATTGTTGTCCAAAGTCCTTTTTCTGTCCCCTCTGGTCTGAAGGCCTGCTGCCCACACCCTCACCCTGTCATTACAACTGGATGCGAGAAGCGCCAGCACAAACTAAATATGAGCTTTGGCGCTCGCAGCATCCACACCAAACCGCACGCGTTCTGGACCCTCCCACTCCTCCACCTCACATGGCTTAAAAATAATAATGTGTCATTTTTCTTGGACGGCGGCTTAATGTAACCACTCGCAGCGTTCCGTTGCTCGGAGTGTTAAGGTTTGAGTGGGATGTAGTATTACTTCTGGTACCGGCGCACGTATGATGTACTGACACTCGCGCACACACACACACACACACACACACACACGGCGGGTTGTGATTAAATTGAGTTTAGCTTCTGGAAAGGCCGGCGAGGTAAGAGACAGGAGGCACAGTGGATGTTACGTGGGTGTCTATCCTCTAATGGTTTTCTCTCTTTTGCTCTCTTCTCTCTTTCATCTTTCAGGTGGCCTCATGGGTGCTGACCTCACCACTGGCGCAGGCACCAGTGCTGGTAAGAATGGCCTCCTCTTCTCGCACACAGTTGTCTGCTAACACACACACACACACCCACGCAGGCACACACACACACACACAGACACACACGGCACCCACTCACCCACTCGGGGCCATAAAATGCATGACTAATAGTAACCCCAAACCCAAGTGGAGATTTTGTCCATGATGTGTTGATGTTAGTGGTCGTGGAGTTCATCTGGGAATGTTTGCCCAGTGCCGGGGCTGTGACACATCCTGCCTGCATTCAGCAATAAAACGGCAGAACAAGTGGGGGGAAACAGAAATAAAATTGCACTCTGCACTGAAGCAGCCGATTGACTGACAGGCAGACGGAGGAGAGGAGTTTCGAATGTACAGTCGAATTTTCGTCCGCGATGAGCCGCGTCTTTATTTCTCCCGCCTCATGGATGTGGATGCAAATTCGAAATGACAACACCCGTGGCTCCCGATTGGAGCAACCTGCCTTGCCACACAACTCGCTGCGCGGTAACTGCTATCATATGTCTACAATTAAATTAATTCAGTGTTTGGAGTGGCTCACCATGCCATAATGGTCCCGTGGAGAGTGCAGCAAATCATGTTTGGGGAACATGTGTGAGGAATCTTATGTGTTAGCTTCTGTGGGTCAGTGGGTTTGTCCCCGAGGACACATCAGGCCTAGTTTATTGAAAAGAGGCTCCCTTTTAAAGGGTTAAACTTTACAGCCTCGACATACAGTGCGGAGTGTAAAAATGGAGATGGGGGGGGGGGGTCAGTGGGGCACAGCTGGGCAGTCTTGTCTGGCCCCTAGGGTTCCATCACAAGGGGTCAATGCCTGGTTCCTCTGTCTGGTCACTCATCACGCACACAACAGGACCATTTGTTGTGGCGTGTGTTCCGTCGACGGCGTGCTGCAGAGCATGCTTCAAATGTAGCCTTTGTGTCACAGCGCTGAAGGAACAGAGGCGCTCTGTGAGAGCTGTGTGTCGCTCAGCAGCAGCGAAAAACACGACGTGGAGAGAGTCATGTGGGAGCAAAAAGATTCCATTCAAAGCTCTCTTAAATCTCATCTAGGGGGAGAGAGAAAGAGCGTGTGGGGGGGAAACCCCAATGATGAATATCCACTGATGGTGGAAGCATGTGTGCAACGTAGAAATAGTGGGGGAACACAGATGGAAGTGTTCTGTGAACTTGGTCAGCCATTTTAATGATGTTCCTCTAAGTGACTCAGTGTGAGGTGGCCCAGCCACTGTGGCACCACAAAGACATTTCTAATTTTCCTCTGCTCACCGTGAGTTTTGATAAGCCGATTGTCCAAGTAGCTGTCTGGCCCATGGATGAGTGTCTTAAGTGGCGTGGCCTAAGTGACGTAGGAGGGGCCGTGTGTGTGTGTGGATGTGTGTGTGGTTCAGACATGCACATAAACACCTCCTTTGTGCCTCAGATGTCATGTTTCCACTGTCTCCAAAGAGAGAAAATGACAGCTTTGAAAGCCCAGTTCACATGGACTCAACCTGGGATCCTGCTGTAGTTTGGATGGTTTCTAGAAGTTTGTCTCTTAACCTTGTAAGAGTCTCACGTCTCCTCAACTGTGAAGCTAGAGCTTCATTTCCACTGATCACCTACGGTATGTCACCAAACGAAGATCTCAAAACGTCACAACCTGCAAGAGTTCATTCTTTCGGATACCAATGATAATTAGGAAGTTGCAATAATGAAAACATTCACAATTTTTAAAAAAGAGCAAAAGGTCATTTTTGTTGTTAGTTGCCTAGCAACAGTGTTTTCATGACTTACAGCACTTGAACTTTGAACATGTCACCTAGTCGACTTTCCGTGAGGATAATATGAACTTGAGAGTTCCTTCGCACGGTAGCATTAGCATGAAGATGCACTCTGTTTCAGTTCTATCTAGAGACGATCTTTGTGATTGAGTAATTGAAATACAGACTTTTTCTTTATGTGCAAAAGTATAAAGTTTACACCGCTGCAGCTCCCCAGGTAATTCTAGTCCAGTGCAAATAGGCCATGTTACTGAAAGGCTGAGTCATCATGTCTTGCACCGTGGAAATATGGTGCGAAGTGTGTATGCAAGCGCGTGTTTGTTCGCTCGTTTTACAGTATGTGTTCAATCTGTCAACTCTTTCGCTGGCTGGGAGAGGTGAGGAAAGAGACCGAATGTGAGTGAAAGGGAGCTAAAGAAAGGAAGCCGCGGACCGAGGTCCCAGAAATGAACAAACCTCCCACCTCCATTTGTACAATTATGTAGCTGTCATCTGCGCTCCGATCAGCACTCCGCTCGCCAAAGCGCTGCGAGGAATTAACGAGAAACCTGTGTCAACCCTCATCTTGACCACGCACCAATTAGTCCCTTAAATGAGTTGGATACAAGGTACATGTTAAAGATTGAATTTGTATAAAGCCGCACAGTTATAGGGGCAGAGAGGAACTGACAGCTAGCCAGGTTCCACGGATCAAAGTGTGTCTCAATCTTGGCAGCACCTCACACCAACTGTACAAGCTGTAAGCGCGAGTGTGACACCTTAGTTCAGTTGGAGAATTCAGGGGTGAATGCACATTTTGCCAAACCGCAACGGAAGAGTGTGTGTGTATGGGGAATAGAATGGAGCGCGCCTGTTAGACCACAACAGGACATCAGAAATTTGTTCAGTAACAGTAAAATGTACATGAGTTTAACCACACCTCTCCTTTGTGTGTGCGTGTGTGTCTGTGTGCGCTTGTGTGTGTGTGTGTGTGTGTGCGTGTGTGAGAGAGAGAGAGAGAGAGAGAGAGAGAGAGAGAGAGAAAACGATCACTCCCGAGAGGGGCCTTGTCAAACACATGCATCTCGCTAACTTGTAACCATGGCACCTATAAAGACGGATTGCGTTCCTTCCTTCGTTTTGACCTCAGGTGTCCCCACACGCGTCAGAAATAGCAAAAAGCTGTTTATCTAAATCTCAGATCAGATGTTGTTCCCCGCGTGTGCACTTTATACCGCAGCACAACACCCTCCTGGCTGGCCCGCGTTCCATTTTGGTACTTCCTCTAAACGGTCGACGGTAGCCCGCGCCGCATCTCGACCGTGCAAAACTGCATTAGGGCAGGACGGTGGGAAGTGAACTGTGGATGTCAGGACTTGAGCTAATATCGCGGCCGAGTCAATGTGTCTGAATGCAACCGTGATCGAGCCACAGAACAGGAAGAATTGAGTCCGAGTTCTTCCCTCATTAGCTTAATTAGCTAATGATTTTACTTTTGAAGTGCTTAAGGACTGGCCTGTGCCACTCATGATCATAGTCATCTAGCAGATAATTGACTGAGCCGCGGCCATCTCCACAGGGTGGCAACACAGATGTCTGATTAACTGTCACCGAGATGAAGTCCGTGTCATCTTGACCAAAGTGTGTATTAATGTCCCTCTATAGCTCAATCTCGCTTTTTTTTTTTTTTTAATTCATCTGTACAGAAACACTGATGTACTTCCTGCTGGGTTATTTAGCAAAGTGTGTGTATGTGTGGTGTGGTGTGTGTATGTGTGTGTGTGTGTGTGTGTTTTATGTGTCTGTGAGGTCTCATTCATCTAACTCCACATGCACCCACTCAATCTCACAAAGGGCCAGCCATGAGAATGAGAGAGCGGGAAAACTGAAGAGGCAGCTGCCTCTTTGCTAATGTGAGATTGACACTGGAACTAAGAGGGTCCAATTCAAAACACACACGTGCATCCATACGCATGGCTCGTGCATCGGCAGTCATACAGCGCGTCTCGTAGAGTCTCAAGTCACACTGTGCTTATGTACACCGACAGCAAAATGGTGCTTATACAGAATCATGTAAATGCTAAATTGTACACAGCAAAACATACAATGACACACAAAGTTGATGTTGTTAACATCAACTTATGCACGCTTGCACATCAGACATGCCAGCAGAGGCACAAACAGACACACACACACACACACACACACACACCACACACACACACACACACACACCAGCAGTCACACACACTGTTTTTCTCGTTTTCTGTCAGACGGCCTCATTTTCTCTCACCGCTAGCGGTCGTTTACTCTTCAGATTGTTCAAATTGAGCTTTTGAGACTTTTCATTTCCAAACAACAAAAACCTCGCTCTCAAATTAAACAAAGATCAGCGAGGGAAATTGCCCAGGAAGACATCTGCGACTCATTTTCCCCCGGAGTATATGATTAGGAAATTCATTTATGTCTAACGTATAATTCCTGCCCGTCTTTCAAGTGGGAACGTCCACACAGTGCCCTGTGTTCTACCCCTTGGAAGAAGGAAGGAGAAGTAAGGGGAAAAACAGCCTGCGGGATTGGGTTAGAAACAAAGACTATGTTGCTCGCAAGAATGCTCCACTCTCAGTTTTTTTTTTTTTAATGATGTTGCTGGGACTTCGCCCCAAAGGTTTTTGAGGAGGAAATGGGTGCTGCACTTGGCCCCTCCGTGCTTAGGGGAGTGCTCTGATGACAACCCCAAGGCCGGGTCTTTGTCTGGAGGAACCGCACGTGTGTTTAACTCTGATGGTCAAATGACGGGGCCCCATCCCTCTGTGGTCTCGCGTCTTGTAATTAGATGTTTTTACACGATTCGCTGGCTGTTGCAGGGCACATGTAGCCTTAACTGACAGTGACAGAGGTGGAGGGCGAGGTCCTCTCAAGTGGATGCCCTCATTGTGCGACTTACCAAACAGTTGTGACGATGGAGGCAAAAACAGGACTCGTGTTTGACTGTATGCTCCGTCAGTCAGACCGGAGAGCTAATAAAATGTCTGACGGAGGAAGTGGGGACGAGACGGAAAACACTGATAAGGAGCAGCTGAAAATGCGTTCCTGCGGGTCTTCGTTCGGTGACGCAGTCGTGGACAACAGCCCTTCAAATTTTACAACATGTAGCTGTGTGTTTGGTTTTGAAACGACGTGTAGCTCTGTATTCAATGTTTCTCTGCCTCTTTCTGTGCTCGCTCAGGAAATGGATATGGGAACCACCGCAACTCGCCCGGTCTGCTGGTCTCTCCAGGTGGCATGAACAAGAACATGCAGGCTAAGTCTCCTCCGCCCATGAACTTAGGCATGAACAACCGCAAACCTGACCTACGCGTGCTCATCCCCCCTGGTGCCAAGAACAACATGCCCTCCATCGTGAGTAATCTCTCCATCCCTCGTTTCATGTCGCCATCCCGCTTCTCCCCCCACTCCCCCCATTCCCTACTGTATATCTCCCTATCTATGGGGGGGCTTGTTCGCTATTGTTTATTTCCTTTCATGTCTTCTCCGCGGCTTTCATCTCCTCATATCAGACTTGGGTTGATGAGGTTATGTTTGTGATAAGACTTTAGGAGGATGACATTTTTTGTTGTTTTTTTTTTCTCTCTCATATGCCTTGGCAGCTCTCTAAACCAACATTTTGAAATTTACTTTGGGCCCAAGTCTGATATACTGTCAGATATATTTCCTCCGCTGTGTCTGCGCTTGCAGGCCCAGATATTTCACTCCTCTGTCTTCCTCATTGAGTTAGAACAGCGAGAATAGCTCTCAGCATCCCCTTCTCACATTAGATCTGTTTCCGTTGGCTCCGTCCCTAGATCCACACTTAGCCACCGCTTTTATATTCTCACTCACACTCACTAATTTGACTTTATCACCCTCCCCTTCCAACGCTGACAGTCCGAGGATGTCGATCTGCTTTTGGTAAGTCAGACTGCCACGCAAATGTAGAAATCCAAACAGCAACCTTTAGAATTTGAAGTAGTTTGTAGTTTGATAGTTCGCGGGAGCATAATGTGCTTCGTAGAACTGAGAGCGCTGCTCAGTCACCAGAGGCCTCTCCTCAGGAAAACTCGTGTTTTACATGCAGTTTGTGCCATCTACACTGAGATTATTACAGCCAGATACAGCAATTTTTTTTTTATTTTTTTTGGGGAGAAAAGTGGTCCAGACTCCAGAAAAACTTTCACCTTTGTTGTTGCTGACTCTGCTGACGGCTTCAATGTCACCTCACATGACGTTTTGTGAGGGCACATAGTGCCATCCAGTGGTGTGTCAAGGTAAAAGCAGCCCGGTCTGTTTTTTTCTCCCTACCCTCATGTATCCACTCCTCCATTTCCACCTTTTATCTTTTCGCCTGTGTGCAGTCTTACCCTGCACATGTTCAGCTCGCAGCTCTCTTTGCTCCAGAATGTAGAAATGAAGGACGACTGAAGAGTACAGTTTGATTTTTTTCATCAAACCTCCATCCTTTTCTGCCAAATCCTCCCCTCCACTACAGTAAAGTGCCTCTCCCTTGCCGTCGTTACCCTGCGTTGCTGTGGAGACCGGTGGTGTTTCTATAGCGACAGTGGGCCCTCGGAAAGGGTGGTAAATGATCGGGTTGGCAGGGTTCAGCCGTGCCGCATGTCAACTGATTAATTTCTCCAGAAGTTGGCATCACATTCATTCTCTCAGCATCTGTTGAGAGGAAGAAAAAGAAATGAAAGAAAATAAAAAAAGAACTTTCTTGGTTTATTGCAGTTTTTTCTTGTTTGTTTTGTCTGGAAGTTGATTGCATGTTCTCAAGCCTCTCCCATCTCTCTTTTTTGCTCTCCGTGTCTTCCCTTTCTCTGCCACAGAACCAGAGAATAAACAACTCGCAGTCTGCTCAGTCATTGGCCACCCCAGTGGTATCAGTAGCAACTCCCACTCTACCAGGACAAGGCATGGGCGGTTACCCATCTGCCATCTCGACTTCTTATGGTACCGGTATGTATCACATACATGCACATACATGACGGGTCAGAACCAGAGCGGCTTAAGTGACATCTTGGGTTGAAAATAAGTTACTTATACGTCATATAAAGGCCCTTTGTGAGCACTTTCTTGAATTCCAAACCAATCCAGGCTTGTTCTTCAAAAACCAAAAGTCTTAACACTCAACAGTCTGAGGGCCAAAAGGATGAAAGTGCACTCATGCATATAAATTTAAACATTTTTTAAAATTAATGTCAAAATATTGGAGCTATTGTGTTTTCATCCATCCATGTTTATGACCTTTTTAGTAAACAAATTGTATTTCTTAAACAAATTAATGTCCAAGTAAAGTCATTTTCTCTTCAGGCTCTCCTGGAAAAATGATAAATTGTCACTCACATCCCTCTGATTCTCAGCCCTCATATACACCCTATATAAATTACAGTGTGTCCATTAACACATCCTCATAGACTCTGTGATTGACGTGTGTGTTGATAATGTAATAAATGCCCAAAAAGCCCCAAAAATCAAGTTGTGGTGAAAAAAAAAAAAAAAGAAAAAAAAAAGATATTTCAGATACATGTGTTGTTCTGAAACCTTTTCACATCTCACTGTAATACAAGAGTCGAACAGCAGAGGGCGCTGCCGACGCAGACCGCATCCTTGTCACACCTCAGCAGCATCTATCAGAGCTGCACCCTCTCTGCAACTTTGTTTGAGCTTCTCGGAACAACCTTTAGTCTACATCTCCTTTTCTTCTTCGTGTTTGTCCACAGAGTATTCCCTGAATAGCGCAGACCTGTCCTCCCTGTCTGGCTTCAACAGCGGCAGCTCCCTTCACCTCGGCTCAATGAGCGGGTGGCAACAGCAACACCTTCAGAACATGCAGCATTCAGCTCTCGGCCAGCTAGGGTGAGCGCACTGAACTTAATTTGAGGTGTTGTGTGGATGCATGACGTGACACGGAAAACATCGCCAGAGATTCACTGTTTTCAACCTTCGTTTGCAAGGTCCAGCACAAATATGACACCCCCCCTCTGTTTAAATATAGTAGAGTGTGGGTGTGTGTGTGATTGTGTGTGTGCCTGTGCTTCCATGCATGTTTGTGTGCCACACTGACTTTAAAAAATCACTTTGATTCCTGCTCTGTAACTCTGTAACCCCTTTCGTTTCCTTTCCCTCCTACAGAAATTGCTCTAGCTCTCACTTATGTCAGGGTTCAAATCTCTCCCTGCCCTCTGCTCAAAGCCTGCACATCAAGTCCGAACCTGTTTCTCCTCCTAGAGATCGCACCAGCAGCACACCGGGGGGCTACGGTGGCGGGGTACCCACTCCCCAGAACCACTCGTCTCGCCAGGACTCGGGACGCTCCCCCGTCGATAGCCTGAGCAGTTGTAGCAGCTCCCACGAGGGCAGCGACCGCGACGAGCACAGGAATGAGTTCCACTCACCTCTGGGACTGGCCCGGCCCGCCCTGGACGAGCGCGAGAGCCCCTCCATCAAACGGGTGCGTCTGTCAGAAGGATGGGCGACATGATAGCTCTGTCCTCTCCCCGGCAGTGCCCCGAGTTGCCCTGAGCGCCGGCACCCCAACCCCCCTGCCCGACAATGCAGCGTTACGATGCCCCCCAAAGTCAAACTCCCTCCTCCGCCTCCTCTCACTCGATATCACGAGTCACTCACCGCCCAGCCCCATGGCCTCTACTCCTTTTATCTCTTTAACGCTGAAGGAAAGAAAAGGGACAGCCCTTTTCACACAATATGTTTGTAATTTCTTTTTTCTTTTTTTTTTATTTTCTTTCTTTCTTTTTCTTTCTTTTTTTTTATTATTTTTTTTTGCTGAGTGTGCGTGTGCTATACATATTGACATTATATAAACCAGTGGGGTGTTGTGATGGGGGTTTGGGAGGGTGGGTGTTGGTTTGGGACGGGATCACGGAGTATTTTTCGTTGGGGAACTATGCATAAATTGTATCGTGTGTGGATAAAAAGAATCACGTATGCATATATCTTTACACGTGTGTGTATGTGTACATATATGCATATCAACAAATAAACAAAAAAAAATAGTCAGGTACTCTGTTTCATAAAACGTACTTACACTTTGCCTCAGCGATATATCAGTGACTAGAGACAACAAAAAAAAGGAAATACAAAAAAAAAAAAAATTACATGAACATGAGAGTGAGTGTGTCCAGTTGGAAAAAAAAAAAAACACCTTAGCACTTGAGTTGGACAGACAATACATGTGTACAGTGTCAGTTTTCATTGCTATGTACCTTCTCTGCAGTTCTCCCTTGCAAAAATGTGTGTTAACATTAGATGATGTCATGTTGCAGGTTCAACGTATTTATGTAAATAGAGGGTCGAGGGGGGGGGGGGGGGATTTGGGGGGGGGGGGGAGAGGGCAGGGATCAAAAGTTGCCAGACATTACAAGATTTATTTACTCACTAAATGAAAAAGCTATTATGCAACATTTGAAGGATTGTACAGGTAAACGGGCAGACCCAATGCTAGACGCGTGGAACCTTTTGATGATTCGAGCGCTCCCCTTAAAGAACGGAGCCGAGCGAGGACCACCCTCTGATCTAAGAGCTGCGTTAGTGTAATCAAGACAAACTCCGGATCTAGTATTAATATTCAGTGTTAAATAACAAAAAAGGAAAAAGAAAAAACAATTGTACGATACACTTGCTTATATTTTCATATGAAAGGAATACAATGCAAAGCATTTTTGTGGCTTTTTGTAGTTTCTATAAGCCAGAATGTGTTTTTTGATAGCTTTGCTAATAAGAGATGGATAGTTCACCCAGAGGGGGAAATGTCAGGGCGCCGAAGCCCTAAGCCATGAAAAACAGACTGAGATCCAATGCTTTGCTGAACTGTTTTATCTTTGTAGAGGTTTGTTTTTAAACGTGTATTTCTAATTATATATAATAATGGTAATATTAAGAATCTTTAAAAAAAAAAATCTGTGAAATTAACATGCTTGTGTATAGCTTTCTAATATATAAATATATATACTAATGATTTTCTGTTGGTTTCTTAGTGGAGTTTCTATGTGCAGTTGCACATGTTGTCTGGTTTGTTTCATTTGAGCCCTGAACAGTGCTGTTCAGGGGTTGTATTTAGTCTAACCTTAAAAACCAGCTGGAAAGCATTGCCAGGGTTTGTGTGGCGGAGCAAAGACAGGCCTGAATGCTGAAAGAGAAACCTGATAGTGGAAAATGTCATGAGACTGGAACTGGGGATGACACAGAAATAAATGCTGACAAATGATGTACATGATTGTCACACTGATGAGGAAATATGGCTGACCCTCAGGATGCATTCTCGTGCATCAGATCTTTCATTCTCGAGCCTGATTATCTAATTTAATATCGTTAATTTCATAAAACATGTTTTGACATCATCCTGCTCCGTTTGAAAATCTCAGCCTGTGCTGGAGCCCGAACGCAATCGGTAACATTTTCATCCTCAATTCTATTTATGTGGTGTCATTTTGCGAGTGCATTGTGAGTAATTTTTCCCCGATCATTTGCAAACTTAATTTGATTCTGTGTCGTCCTGCGACTCCACGTGTTCCACTCTCCAGAACAGGGTTCCACGTTCACATACAACATGTCAGTGACAGCTCAGCATCAGATAAACGAGGACAAATTGATCATGCTGGTGTGGAAGAAGCACAATTGTTTATTTAAAATAAATAGCTGTTTTGATTTTCTTCTTTTTTAAAACAATGAAACTAGCCACATATCTCTCTGCCTCCCACTCCCGTATCTGCTGTCACTTAAGTGTTATGATATTTCTATGTGCATATTTCATGCAGGTTCACTATGTTGTTACTGTATACAGTCTGTGTAGTCAAACAGGGGCAGAGCCTCTATAATGGTGTTCTTCTTCTCTTTTTTTAAAATTCAGTACAAAAAAGGTTGAGAAAAAAAATAAATAAAACATAATGTTTCAGGCAGCGTAAGTGTGGAGAAACCAAAGCCAGTGGCATTTCTGTGTTGTAAATTCAACTTTTATTTTCACATTCATTTTATGGTTTTTGCAAGCATTGAAACAAACAATAAAAGAAATTTGCTCAAATGTACAATTGGTTTTCACATTTCAATTTTCAGCCGGTCCCCAAAAAAACGCAGCTTTAAAACATCGAGGCTGCGTGCAAAGTAATTTTTACCTGTTTCCGTTGCACATCTGTCCCCCTGTGCACTGCGTTGAGGTCACATTTACAGCTGTGCTCCGGCAGAGTCATTCAGGCCTGGTCATGTGAAAGCGCGTGCTTGCTTGCTGTCCACTCGATCGAAAGCACAGCACCCACTTGTAATCAAAACTGATTTGAAATGATGCCAACGTGTCCTGGTGGTTCATTAGAGTGCTGTAGTTTTGAGAATAATTTCAACCAAAGACATGGAGAAAACTTTTCTTTATATCTTTGTTATTATCTTTCTTTTTTTTTTTCCTTTTCTTTATGTGTTTGTTCAATTTGAAGCCATTCTTTTCTTTGTTTTCCATCACCTGTTGATCAGTTGTTCTTTGTCATTATTTCTAATAGACTAAATGTTGGTACCTCAAAATTGACCCAAGCAGTACCTCAGCTGATGTTTTGATAAGTCACTTGCGGTGAAAAAAGGGGGAGACCATACAACTGTACAGCCATGTGTAATAACCATGTAATACCATTGCTTAAAGGTCCCTGCATTCACATGGGA